>NC_090929.1:1440729198-1440890764 GCF_040938575.1 Ambystoma mexicanum | reverse complement strand
GTGGCCCGGCAGGATCAACGCATCCCTCAGCTGCTGCTGGAGATTTGGGCCATGTTAAAGAAAGGGGTGATAGAGCTGATTCCGAAGCGGCTCCGGGACTCTGGAGTTTACTCCAGATACTTCCTAGTAAGAAAGAAGACCGTGGGCTGGAGGCCCTTTCTCGATCTATGACGACTCGACAAGTACATCAAGTCCCAAAAATTCAGGATGGTCCCGTTGCAGCACATGCTTGGCCAACTGGAGGAGGGAGACTCCTATTGTCGCTAGATCTAGAGGATGCATACTTCCACGTCACCATTCAGTCGGTGCCCAGAGTTGTTACGAACTGCCTGGCTCCAGTGGCGGCCCATCTGTGCCTACAGGGAGTACTTGTGTACCCATACCTCGACGACTGGCTCTTCGAAGGGACATCGCAGTCGATCACACAGAGAGGACCGTCTGACTGCTGACGGATCTGGGGTTCTCAGTGAACTATCCAAAGTCCTGCTTGATTCCATTGCAGGACGCGCTGTTCCTGTGGTCCAGGATCAACACGGTGTTCCGCCTGGCCGCCCCCTCGGAAGAGACTAGCAGCCATTTTGGGCAAAGGCAGCGGCTGTTGGCACTGAAGATCGCCATGGTGAGGACCATCAAGTCGCTGCTCAGCATGTTGTTGTTGTGTATCTAACTGATCAGGCTCTGCAGGTTGTGGATGCAATCCCCTCCAGGAATTCCTAGACGCCCGTTGGATCTAGGTGTCCGGAAGCTTCAAATACAGGATTGTGATCGACGAGGAGTTCCGTTGAGCGGTAAGGCTGTTGGGTCGTGCGCTCCAACATCGCCGGAGGCACAGACTTCCAGAGCCCCTGCCGTACCAGGAGACTGCCACGACGGACGCTGCCCTGAACGGTTGGGAAACCCTCCACGCAAGAGGCCTGTGGCTACCGGAGGAGAGGGAGCTGCACATCCACGTCCCGGAAGTGCAAGCAGTGTTTTGGGCCCTCGAGTCATTCTTTTTGTCCCTCAAGGACAAAATGGTATGGGTCTTCATGGGCAATACCACCACAATGTTTTACATCAGGAAGCAGGGGGGCACCAGGTCCCCAGCGCTCTCCAGGAGCTGTGGCACTGGGCCGTTTCCCAGGGGATGTTTCTCGTTCCTCTTCACCTGGCGGTAGTAAAGAACACTGTTGCTGTCTCTCAGCAGGGAGCTGCGCTCTTGCCACGAGTGGGAGCTTCGGCAGGATCAAGTGGACAGACCCTTCCTCAGGTGGAGCAGACCCCAGATCGATCCATTTGCGCCGGCGACGAACACCAAGTGCCAGAGATTCGCCAGCAGGTTCCCCCCAGCCTGAGAGCATGGGGGACGCATATTTTCCTTCCTGTAGGAAGGCCTGTTCTTATACGCGTTGCCTCTAATACTACGAGTCATCAGTCAACTTGGACTGTGTCGGTGCAGGATGGTCCTCGTCGCACCAGCGTGGCTGAGGCAGATCTGGTACACAGACCTTCTCAGTATGTCTGCGTCGCCTCCAGTCAAGCTGCCAGTGGTCGTGGATCTGCTCGCCAGGGAAGAAGGCGCAATCCTGCACCACAATCCAGGATCGCTGAACCTGAAGGCCTGGCTCCTGCAGTGTTGGAGTTCGGTGGTTACAATCTGCCGGTGGAATGCAGGGACGTCCTTGCCAGGGCGTTGTTGACTCTTAAGTGCTACAGGCACAAATAGACTCATTTGCGGCTCAGCACCGGTCGCAGAAGATTAATCCTCAGAGGGTCACGTACCTACCTCCCCCCTGCCCCTTAAGACCCCCACCCCCACCCCTGACCCCAGTCCTTCTGTACTTGTTGGTTAAGTCGGGGCTGGTGCACGCCTCCATCAAAGTGCACCTGGCTGCTATCTCCTGCTACACCAGGTCTCCAGGATGGTCTGCTCTTTGGCCATACCCTCAAGTCAAGCAGTTCATTGATCGTGCCCGCCTGGAGAAGGAGTCTGCCCCGGCATGGAACGGGATGCTGACTTGGCTCATGGGGGTCCCCTACGAGCCTATGCATCAAGTTCCTTTCTTCGTGGCCATCACCTCTGGCAGGAGAGTGGGTGAAATCCATGCTCTGTCCTGTAAGCAGCACTATTTGACTTTCCTCAAAACATGTGGTGCTGCAGATGCACCCCTCCTTCATGCCCAAGGTTAATTTCATCTCAACAAACACTTGGTGTTGCCTGTGTTTTTTCCGACACCTTTGTTGCTGGCTGAAAAGGACTTTGCACTCGCTGGATGTGGCTCGAGTGGGCGGGCCACATAAAACTTCAGCGAAGCGTTTCTGGAAGACTTCTCAGCTTTTTGTGAACTTTCGTCCTGTGAACCATGGGAAGGCCCCGTCCAAGGCTTACATCTCCAGGTGGCTCTCCAGCTGCATCACTCATTGTCACTGGTTGGCAAACTGACCACTTCCTGGCTGTCCGAGAGCCCATTCTAGCAGAGCGATATCTGCTACCATGGCGTTCCTGTGTGGTGTGCCCCTTCCAGACCTCTACAGGGCTGCTATGTGGAAGTCTACACACACCTTCACGAAATTCTGCTGCGTCTACAGAGTCGGCTAAGCAGTGCTACGCAACCCATTAGCTTGCAGGAGAGACTGGCGGAGTTAGAGTAATTGCTTATGTTGAGCCTTGCCACCTCCCGTGGTTGTGTGTATATATATGTACTGCTATGTATTTATTCATGAGCATGTGAATCCATGCCAGACCCCATGCTGGAGAACAGTTACAGGTACCCCCTTCCTTCCTTTTTACCCCCTTCCTTCCTTCCTTTTTACCCCCTTCCTTCCTTCCTTTTTACCCCTTCCTTCCTTCCTTTTTACCCCCTTCCTTCCTTTTTACCCCCTGCCTACCTTCCTTTTTACGCCCTGCCTTCCCTTTTGCGCCCCCCGGGAAGGAGCCTGATGTGAGTGGTTGAGGATTGAACGTGCAATACTACCTGCACAGGTAGAGGCTAGGATGTTTTTGAGGAGTGTGGGCGGGCAGGTGTCCTCCGGGGATCCTGAAGGGCGGCTATCTGCTACGAGCGATTGGATCTCCTCGTGTGCGATGGGAGACAGTCGTAGAATTGTAATGGGGAACGGCGGGGTTTGAAGAAAGTCAGTCTGGGGGTGAAATGTGTTCCAATTCATGGATGATGGCAGAGTGGCTGTCATTGGCAGCATTGTGGAAGTGCAGGTGTCACATAGGGCTTGGGAGACTGGTGGGGGTGGTTCGAGCATGCCAGGGATTTTAATTCGGATATGATTCTATGTAGCGCCTTGCTCGGTTTAGGGCATTTAGGATTCTTTTCCTATAGAATGTTCCTATTGCATGGTGCTCTGTCATGGTTGCTGTTTTGTGAGGTCACCCCAGAATATCCTGCCCGCTTCCAAATGTCTGATTGCTCCCCTAATATGGCAGCAAGCAGGCTTATTATGTCACCTACTCCGAAGGTCATTCCAGCTGTCATTCTCTCTAATTCATAGATCTGTTTTGCCCACCCCTGATATAAGGGATGGCAATTTTCAAATTAAATTATTTTTTTTATATTTGTGGCCATGGGATATATTGTGGCAACCCTCCCGCTTTCTCCAATAAGGTGCACTATCTAAACCAGCAACCTGTACGAGTGCATCTGGACCCTTTATCTTTGTGCCAGCGTCTCATACTATCGTCCTGGTAAATTCCTCAGTCTGTTCACACATGGTGCGCTCGTCTCTAAACTATTTGATTGTGTGTTAGGGAGAATTCTCATTTCTGTGTTCATTCCCTTCAACCTTAGAGACCCCCAGCTCTTTTGCTGGACTTCAGGACTTTTGAATTTAATCCTGGAGTGAGTGAGACCTTTTTCTCACTCATGTATTTTTGATCTGATTTGGACACTGTTTCTTGATTTTTGGAGTCTGACAAACTCCATAGGCATCTACCTTTTTGTATTGTCACACACAGCACCTTCAGTGCAGTGCCACAGAGAAGTCATTAGGATTTGTCCTATAATATTATATGATAGGTTATTTATAACGAGCTTAATACCCAAAGGTTTCTAAGCTCGGACCTGGGGTATCGAACCTGTGTTGCTCCGTGTCGTCTTGCTTCCAAGGCAAGCACGTTGCCCCTCAGCTATCCTCCTGAGACTGGGTTGTATACCTTGGCTTGTGGCAGTGGTTTAATTTTACTACCATTGTGCGTTTTTACCGCAGGATGAATCCTCCGCTACAGTGGGTGCCCATTTTGCCAAAACGGCCCGGTCATCTTTATTCACCATGTCTTGCTTGTGAGGTCTTACTTGGGTTTAACTCTGCATGCCAAACCAGATTTAACCCTTGTTTGTTTTGCTTTTGGCGGGCTTCAGTGCTGAAACCCGCCTCCGGCTCCATTGTGTATGGCAGGGCAGGAAACGAGGGAGGTGCACAGAACTCCGTTCTTAGGCTACTTGGTTACCTGAATGCACCCAGTGCGGCTGGCTGGCTGTTCTTGCAGGACAGCCACCCTGCTGTGAGTGACAGCTAGGCTGTGCATGAATGGGAGAAACTTGCATAAAAGATGATTTTTGAACAGAAAGCAGTCGACCACTGGACGAAACATCCGATGAAAAAAACTGGAAGAGAAGCTTGCTGAACCCTCCTGGACCATTAAAGTGCCCGGTGAAGCTCTGCTGCAGTGCTGAAGCTCCAATTTCGTATCGACTAGAGTAAACCGGAATGGACAACTTCTTCCCTTGGGTTGGTGGGACCAACTGGCCCTAAGACAAACTTTGCTGGTTGTACTTCTTTGCTGCTGCAACCGAGTGCCAGGGGTCAGGAAAACTAGAAAAGAGTGCACTGTCTTTAAGCCGGACCAGAGCTTCAGGAAGATCCTGAGGGTGGTCCTGAAGCAGGATGACCCAAGCCCGAATCACCTTTCCAAAGTGCTGGACTCCAGAAGCAAGGGACGCCCATCAATTGTTCAAGAACCGCAGTGTTGCTATTGACCAGTAGCTTAAACCGCAAAGTGCCTCTGAATTAGAAAGAGCCCGTAGCCGCCATTCTCCCTCTTTTTTTCCCTACGACTAAGGCCCAGGAACCAGGACCTGCAAGATTGCAACCAGAACAGAAGCCAGCTGGACCCTCTTCAAACCATAGGTACAGTCTTGACTAAGGGGTACTTACCTCTTTGATCTGTAGCAAGTTTGTTACCACTGGAGACTTGCAGTAGCTGCTTTTGTGCCGAGTTGATTGTAGTTTTGCTCTTCACAAGTTTTACAGTTTGTGGCTCAACAGATTCTTTTTACTACAAACTCTCTAAACGTTGTGCAATACTGTTTTGTGCCATCTAAAGAAGTGCCTCAGCTCCATAGACATTGCTCAAATTGACTTTGGATGTCCTGGCTCCCTGCAGTCTCTTCTAACCCATTGCTCTTGGTTCTTACTGTCCCTCATAGGTGGTACATAGGTTTAACTTGTATTGCTGGGAAAGATGTAATCTAGACTTCATTGGGAGATTGAAAAGTATTCACATGCTCTGAGAATCTGTTAACCTCAGTATTGCATTTTAAGTACAAAAAGTGATATATCGATGCCAAACATTGTGTTTGTGCCCCCCCTCTCTCACAGGTGCAAGAAAATAAAACAGACTCCCCAGACAGGGAATATGGCAAAAGAGAGCAGGCTGCGAGAGTTCAAGGAAAAGTTTATCTAGATCTCGGAGCGCTCTGACAAAGTTAATGTTCCATCACATTATATAGGCACAAAAAGGTGTCTAACATATGATACTATGATGGACCCGGATTGGTCAGCTGGGTTGGTGCTTTAGGTGTGGGCGTAGTCTCGCCCTCCTGCTTGTTGCTCAGAGGATGAACGTCATACATCTGTATTCCGGCTGGGTGAAGGTCAGGTCGTCAGACACGATGGTCACTATCTAACATAACTCATTCTCTATAATGCATACACTAAATATTAGTGATTCAAAAGGACTCTCAGTAGTTTATCATGTCTTCTATAAAAGTCATTCAAGTATCTATATCATCATTTGGATTATACAAGTCATAGGTTAGGGGTCTTGACCCCTATAATACAATACCCAGAGTATATGTCCATACGTACAGGAATCTCAGGTATGTGACATTTGTTAGTACTGGGCATGATATACTGCAGCAGAGGTCTAATGTTAGTTAGGGGTCTCTTGGGTGGGCATCACGGCACGGTCAATGGTCTGGTACATGAAAGGAATATCTTGCAGGGACACAGGGTCAGAATGGCAGTAAGTTTCCACTGTCGAGGGTAAGAGAGCAAGGACGCTTTTGTGGAGATGGATGAGCTATGTGCTTAGCTCATGTTGGTTCACATGCAGGACAGTGATCTTAGAGGAAGAAAGATGTGTTACATTTATTTGTTGCAAGCACCTCCGGCTTCAGCGTGAGAATGGAGCTGCAGAGTTTTCCAGGCAGAGTGGGAACGAGGGTGGGGCCGTGTGTCTGAGCCTGGCTGCTGCGGGGAAAGGGAGAGAAGCATTTCGGATTATCACAGTGAGGCCTGGTCACCAAGATAGAGTTGAAAGGGGGCACAAAAGATGGATGCCCTGTGTCCTGCTCAGTGGTCCCAGCTATGCGAAAGTCAATGAAAGTTAACTTTGCATAAGGGCAAGGGGCAAACCCACCACTGGAGGCACTTGGTCCAAGCTTTGTACTGAGAAGTGAAGGCAGAGAGGGGCCTGCTGGCCCCAGGCTCCCACACATTCCCCCCCTTTCATTACATCTAAAGTAACGAATATTTTATTTTTTAATTTTTCATTCTCCCTTCGGTAGTACTCGGCCTCCTCAACTGCTTCGTCCCACGCGGGGGTGCCTTTTATTGGCATCCACACCCTGCAAACACTTCTTAGGCTATTGCTTCTTCTGGATTATTCGTCTGGCGTACGCGTTAAGTAGATCCCACCATCTCCATCTAAGTCCACCCATACCTCTCTGTACCATTGCAGCTCCGTTGGTTCCATTATTGTTGTGGTGTAAATTATCAACCCCGTCCCCGTATTGCCTGTAAATGGCTGTCATCCTGTATTGTGGTGTGTTGTATTCCCCTGTTTGTATTTGTGCGTCTATCATAGTAACTACCGTTGTCGGTCGGCCCATTGTTACCATCATCATAGTTGAGGTAGGCATGCTCTTTTCACAACACCGGAGTCCCAGTTGGCAAACACAGAAGAATAGCAGCACAAACACGATGATGGGGACAAGTATTTTCATTGCCACGTTTACCCATGATGGTAACCACCTGAACAGATTGTCGACCCATGTGCTTTCTTCTGCGCCTCCTTCTGTTCTCATCCTCTCTCCTAGATTGTGTACTGCTGTTATCACATGTGAGTGTCCCGTTATCAGCATCTTCAGTTGGCACGAACGTGCAACACGCCCCCCCAAATTTTTCGGCAAACACCACCGTCTATTGCTGTGAGGAGATCTAGAACATCTGTTTTGCATTGTCATTAGGTGCAGTGCATGGAGCTCTATTTTTAGAACGTTGAACCCTTCTTCAGTATAGTTAGCCAGTTGGATGAGCTAACTAACCCTTTGGCGTTAGTGCTTGGAGTCCCGGGACAAAGAGTGATGAGAAAAATGTCTCTGCTGAAAAGAGCTTGTTCTTCTGTGGGATCTCAGCAAGGAGTTTCGATGATTCGGATGAGATGTAATTGGAGGACCTTTTACTTCGTGTTAGTTTTTTCTTCAGTTCATATTCTGACAATAGTTTGTAAGTTGGAGCTTCTGTTATCATTTGTTGGGGCGCTGTCGATGGTTCAGCCGATTGCCCTGCTGCCGATATGCCAGCCGATTGCCCTGCTGCCAATATGCCAGCCGATTGCCCTGCTGCCAATATGCCAGCCGATTGCCCTGCTGCCAATATGCCAGCCGATTGCCCTGCTGCCAATATGCCAGCCGATTCTCCTTTTCTGTGTATATGACTCTCTGGTATTACCATCAGGGCTGTGTGGAGGGTGGCCAAGGCACTTGTACCTTTCCATGCTGTTGGGAGGTGTAGATAGGCTTGTTTGCTGCAAATCCAATACATGTCCATTAGTGCAGCGGTGCCTTTCTTCATGTCGGGTATGATTACCGTCTTGTTGCATTTCTTTGTTTCCCCCATGTTCACTCTTCCTTCCCCATGGAAACACAGTTCATGTGGTACTTTCTGTATTTTGCTAGGTTTTTCCAACGCTGTGACCCACGTTAGCTTTGTGACATGTTGCGACCAGATGGGGGCACATACTTCTTTTATCCATTGGAAGGTGTCATTGGCTAGCCTTCGGAGTGCTTCTGCTTTGCATTCGATAGTTTCCTCGTGCTATTTATTTTCTGCATATCTCGTCCCTTTGATGTCAAGAAATGATTCCTTAAGGCAAATTACAGTTCCTTGGCGTCTGCTTGTGCATTTTCCAGTTTTTCCATTGTGACGGTGTGTGCTTGGAAGGTGCTTTTTATCATGCACAAAACCAGATGAATTAAACATTGGGCCTCCGACAAGGGCACTTCCTGGGGTATTAACATTTTCGGTGTTCCTGATGCATGCGGAATGAGTGAACAGACGTAGCAGCTTTCATTTGTTGCCTGCTTCGCCGTGGCACTCATGTCCGAATACCATTGATTTGATCAGGGTGGCGGGGATCTTCTATTTCGTCTAGCCCCAGGCCATGATAAATGTCATGTCTTTTCCCTTCTGCCCCCCCCCCCCCTCCACCACCTCCACCCCCTTATTTCTCCTTCTCCCTCCTTCCTTGTGGCTCTTCACTCTTTGGTAGTGTATTGGGAACATGCCCGCCCAAGCTGTCATTACCGTCAAATATGTCATCATGTGTGTATTCATTAGTGGCAACAGCGTAATATGAGGTAGGCTCTACTGTTATTTGTGCATGCGATCTTGTGTTAGCTACGTTGCTTGGCCAATAGTAGTCGCCATCATATATATTCAATTCATAATCATTACTTATATTTATACTCAGATGTAACAAGGACACGCTTGTTGGATCGGCGGCAGAGTGTTCTGAAGGTTTCATTGCAATTGTACCATTAGCATCAATGTCATGCGTTTCTTTCCACATCGTAAATTCCATATCAAGTGCGACCCTTCTCGTATCAAGTTAGCCCTGCTCCCCCCCTGTGCATGTCATTAACCAAAGATAGAAGGGTGTAGTACCAGGCCATAAACATTACTGACAACAAAACTGCAGCACATTTTAAAACCCATTCAACATTACTGAATCTATTACCCCTGATGGCATGCCTATTGCTATCTAACATTAATTGGTTCTCCGCGATTATTGTTCGTTGAGCCATGTGTCACCTGGAGGGGCGATACAAATTTGTCACCACAATATATACATGTATTTACATTTCTATTTCAACTTCATATTTAATCATCATTTTTATTCATGTTTGCTCATTTCTCCATTACACATTTATTTTCACTATGGAGAGAAGGAGAGCGAGAGTGATGGAGAAAAGCGAGAAACCATAATCGAGAGGACGAGAGAGAGTTGAAGGGGAGAAAATAAAAACACGTCATAACGTTTTTTTCTTTTTGCAGATACCTTTTCATCAGACCTCCTAGGCACTACTTTTCAATTTCACTCGTAGTACTAGCGTGTTCTTGTTCGCTCTGTGTGATTGCACTATCGCGCGCCCTTCTCACATCTGAGAGGTGCACCCAATATTTCAATCCTTTGACCTTCACCGCAGTGGGTGTACTATATATAACCTCGTAAGGGCCGTGAAACCTGGGTGAATTCCATCTCCTTACAAAACTGCGAACATACACTTGTGATCCTGGCATCAACGGCCCACTTGGGCTATCTGTAGCTGGTGTTGTAGTATCTGTTGCGACATTCTCAGTAAATGGTGGTGCAATTTGTCGCGCTATACTGTTCTGCACGCGTCAGTTGGGTCAGGTATTCCTTAAATTCCTCCCCCAGCACTGTGGCAGCTCTGTATGCGTCTGATGCTCTCCTAATCGGGGAGAGCGGTGTGTGTATTCGCCTCCCAGTCACAATCTCATGGGGGCTCAGATGATGATCCTTACACAGTTGAGTTCTGAGTTGGAACAGTGCTAGAGGTAACCAATACACCCAGTTTGTTTTCAATGTGTAACACAATTTTACTAATCAACTAATCCGTTGATCTTTTCCACCACCCCATTCGCCATCGGATGATGAATGGAACACAGTTTGTGTTTCACCCCCAAGAGTGACGTCACTTCCTTGAAAAGGGCATTCACAAAGTGTGTGCCATTGTCCGATCTTAACACATCACATATTCCCCAATGAGAAAAGACCTCTCGCACCAGGAACTTCACCGCACACCTTGCATCTGGGTGGGGACATGGACCCGCTTCCATCCACCTTTGAAAAGGGACATACCACTACAATTAAATACCTTGCTCCGTTACATCGCTCTCCCATGTCAGCGTAATCTATGTGTAGTTCTCTAAATGGTCCTACTGGTCGTGGCAGGGTGCCACGCAATGTTCTCAATGTCATTCCTGAATTGTATGTTTGGCATGTTGTGCATTCTACTACAAACTTTGACAAATGTTCTTGTAAATTGGGGACAAACCAATGTTCCTGGATGTCTGCGGCAATATGTTGTTTTGCTACGTGGGCTGGGAAGTGCAGCTGTTGGAATGCTACCTCTAGCAATTCTACTGGCATCACTACCTTTCCTGTTGTCTCCTGTCTCCAAATTAGGTCTGTGGCTGATTGTTTGCACCCCCGTTTGCTTCACAATTCTTGCTCCACCTGTGGTGCTCTCCTTTGTAGTTCTATTATCTGCGCTATTGGTGTATTACTGTACGCCTCTTCCAATGGCTCTGTAATGGCTGATTTTACAACGCACTTGACTGTTGGTGTTGTATTGAAATACGAGGCCTCCTTCGCTGCTGCGTCGGCTGCCGCGTTTCCCAATAAGACTGCATCTGTGTTGTTGGTATGGGCTTGGCATTTCGCCACTGCCACTACCGATGGTTCTGCTAATGCATCTATCAGTTCAGTCAATAGTGCGGCGTGCTGTACTGGTGAGCCATCCGCTCTTCTGAACCCCCTCCTACGCCAGCGGGATAGGCCTGAATGGACTGTGGTTGTTGTGTATGCTGAGTCTGAGTATATTGTTACTGTGCATCCTTTGGCTGTATGCAGTGCCTCAATCAATGCAGTTAGTTCTGCTGCTTGTGCGGAGTCATGTGACGGGAGGCGCTTCTGGACAATTGTTTCATAGCCTTCTTCCTCCATGCGTACTACGGCCATTCCTACATGCTTCTCCCCTGTTTCAGGGTTTATCGATGCTGACCCATCTATGAAATAGATCTCTCCTTCCTTCAGGGCGTTTTCGCTCGCTTTGGGAATGTAATCACCCTCCCCTTCATAGGTGGCACAGTCGTGTTCTTGCATGTCCTCTGTGGTGCATGGTTCTGTAATAAATGTTGCTGGGTTTACTGTTGTGCACCTGACAACGTGTACGTTGAGGCTCAAATTATTATCTCATATGCGGTTGCTCTCTGTGTTAATGTTGATTTTGACCTCTCAAGAATTGCAAATAGGGAGTGTTCTGCATATAGTGTTACCGAACATCCCATCACGATTGTGGCACTTTTTTCAATGGCAAAAGCTGCTGCAGCGAGGGACTGTTCGCATGCGATGTGTCCTTTCGTCACTGCATCTAATGTTCCGCTGTAATAGGCCAATGGTTTGCGTCCTAATGATGATTTCTGTGTGAGCACTGCTGTCATCAGTGTTCCATTGCAGTGTGAAAATATGACTACAGGTATTGGCAACCCAACCTTTGATATAAGCTTGTAATACACAGTTTTGGTAGCGTGTTGAGCACCCAGGCTTATCTCAAGAGGGGAAATGTGAGCTGTAGTGGAGTTGCACAAAGATTCACAGTTGCAGGTATTCAAATAAACTCTTACACTCAAGGATTCTTGCATAAACAATTAAGAATGTATATCAGTCCGTTATAAAGCTTTCTTTAGAAGGGAGCAAAAGAATAGGAACACAAATATACTTCAATACTGTACTCTGAGTTTCTGGATCAGACAAGGCCCTTTTGGAATGGCCCACAGACACAACCTACACCCACAGGTGACTTCAGTAACAAGGGTGCTGGGGACATTAATATCTTACTGTTGGTATTCAGAATACTCTTTAAAAAGTAAAAGGCAAAAGTTATTAGAACACAAGAAATACAAATAGTCATAAGCAGAGCAAATACTTTCAGATGGCTCTGAGAAGTCATTCAATTCATTAGGCTAAGCCACAGTCAATGGGCCAAAGTCTTTGTATAGGATGCAGCACTTCAGGTAAGTAAATGGAAAAGTCTTTGCACAAGTTCTTACAAGTCTTTGAGAACAAGAAGAATCAAATGTAGGACCACAAGCTGATTAGACATGTGAGTGGCAGAAGTTACAAGCACTTCCACAGTAAGAGGCAAGTTCCCTTAGGCTAGTATTACAGTACCTTAGTAAAGAAGAAAGAGGGAGGACGTCGGGGGGACTCCTGCACTGTCAAAGCTGGCAACCGGCAAACTTTACTTTCAGTGGCTGTTTCGCGTTTCAGCTCCTTGCGCTTCAGCAAATAGCAATAAGCGTGGTTCCTAGCTGTCAAGGTGGACTTTCCTCCCATCGGAGGTCCCGCACTCAGGGGGTTCAGGCTTGGTCAGTTCTGCTTCGTGGGAGTCCGGAGGATCTTCCAAAAGCTTTAGGCCAGCTTACAAGCAACACACACAATCTTGTGTCCCTCTCCCTGGCTCTACGGTTTCCTGCAGCAACTCTGAGGAAATTCAACCAGCTCGGAGATGGGTGTCCAGGTGGCTTACTTGGGAGTAGATTGGTCCCACCAACTCAAAGGGAGAAGCTGTCCTTGCAGGCCTGCTCTGTCGATTCCAACTTGTCGTTTTAGACCTGCAGCAGGGCTACACCGGGCAAACCAAGGGTCCTCTTCAAGCTCTTCAGTTACTTTGTCCAGTGGTCGCCTTTTATTCAGTTCTCTCCCATTCATTGCAGCCTAGCTGCCACTCACCCAGCAGGGTGGCTGTCCTTGCCGGACAGTCAGCCGGCTAATCACCACAGAGTGCATTTGGATCTTCTGGAAGACTAAGCACAAGGAGTTTCGGGCACCTCCCTCACTTCCTGCCTACCCCAGACACTCTAGAGTCAGAGGAGGGTTTCACTCCTGAAGCCCACCAAAGGCGAATGAGCAAAGAGACGAAACCTGGTTTGGCGCGCAGAAAAAAAAAAACTTAAAGGACCTTTCCACAAAGAAATGGCGAAAAAAGACCTGGACCCGTTTTTAACAAAGGATGCTCAGGTGCCATCTTGAAAAACATGTCTCGTGATTTTAACGTTACTGGAGCTGCGAACGGGTCGCGGTCAGAGTAAATCATGGTAGCTCATTGTAAAACCACTGCCACCAGCCATTCTGAGAGGAAAGGTTAACATTTGACGGTTACATGAGTACCTAGACATAGGGGATACGAAGTAACTCCTCCAGAACTCTTATTGTAAGATGGGGTGTGCTGGGTCTAGAAATGTAGAGGGCTAAGTGAAGTCAATTTCACCCCACTGTTCTGGGAAACAATAGTTGATCCCAGAGAAGGTATTTAAACCTTGGGAATTCTGAAAGACTTCCCTGTGGCACTGCACTGAAGGTGCTTTGTGACACAATTGTAAAAGATGCCTATGGATTTTGTTAGACTCCATAACCAAAAAGAAAGTGCATCTCATCACATAAAATACATGAGGGAGTGGGGAAAAATGCTCACGCTCTTTCCAGGTAAAATAAATCCAGTCCAAAATCCAGCTAAGTTGCTGGGGGTCTCTAAGGTAGAGGGAATTGGCACATTTTTGAGAATTCTCCTCAACAGGCACCCCTCCCGCGGGGGCCCAACATAAGGCTAAGCACAGAGTCCACTGCCACTGGGAGCGCCGTTGCGACGGGATCCGCGGTGGCCAGGGTGAGTACAGCGTCTCCAGTGCCTGACGGGCTCTGCGGCGGCCAGGGTGAGTACATCGTCTCCAGCGCCTTCGACCACGAGCCAACACTCGTCGTTCTAAGAGGAAGTCAGACCATCCGGGCAAGCCTTTGGAAAAGACCCAGACAGTCCCTACTGAGCAGGCCAAGGGGGAGCGGGGCTCAGACCCTCGCCCTACGGTGAATGCCTAAGGCTTGACCAAGGCTGTGAAGGCTCAGGTACATCTGATGAAGGCCTCTTCCATCAAAGGAGAGGTGGTGTCCCTCGCGACGGCCGCAGAGACGGATCTACAGGGCATGGCCCTAAAGGCAAGAGTATCCCTGCCTGCCAGGGGGAGTTCTCTTTTCAACCCATTGAAAAGACGCTGGAGAAGATGCCTATCATTTACCCGAAACGTCTCCCTTGGTCGCAGAGAAGGGAGGGCACGGGTTACCTTCAGGGCTCGGATATCTCCTCTGAGGGGGAGCTTACTAACCGCCGGACCCTCCAGGAGGAACAATCCATCGACAGCAGGCCCTACTGAAAGGATTCCGACGAGGGCGACGACGAGACCACCGACTAGGAGCAACAGGGCTTTTAGGGCTTGCAGGACCAGCCTATGCCGCAAACACCCCTGCCTCCGCAGCCGCTTTAACAACCACCTGGAGATATCTCGGTGGACCTCCTCACTGCTCTGCATACCCTATGCTCTGAGATCCAGACAAGGATGCCTCTTGCACCGGCAGCCCTACCCGCAGCGCCGGGCCCATTGTAGGAACCACCATCCAAGAAGAGGAGAGTTCACCTTCTGCCTCCTTTCCTCCCTTCGCCACCACCCCTCCACCCCCCAAGGCATGAGACGGAACTGGGCACGGCGACGACTGGTACGGATGATGACGGCGGATTGGGGGGGGGGATCTCCCATCTCCGCCGCCCAGATCTTCACCGCCCGACGAGATAGGCTTTTTCCACGCCATGATCTCGAGGGCCCTAGAGCTGTTCCAGCTTGTCCCTGAGGAGAAGAGGAAAGAGGGGTTCCTTTACCAGCACCGCAAGGCGAAATGGAAGACTGTACTTTTGATCCCACTCTTGGATGACATTTGGGACAAGGTGTTGTCCCTCATGATGAACCCTTCCTTGGCCTCAGCGAAGACAGACCGTTATGAGAAGAAATACCGGGTGTCGGACTCTGCGCCCAAGTGCTTTCGGTCTCAGCCCACTCCCCTCCCCCCCCCCCCCGGCAGTGAGGGGAAGAGGTTGGATGCCATGGGGCGAAGAGTGATCACGTCGGCTGCGACTACCATCAAGGTCGTAAACTCCCTCGCAATCGTGGCCTGTTACTACAGGGAGCTTTGGTTCAAGATCGTGCTTCTTTCCCGACAAGAGGACGGAAGCTTTGGCTATCCTACAGGAAGGCCAGGTGGCATCAGACCACTCCATTACAGTGGCCACGGACATCGCCGACACAGGGTTCTGCCAAATGGGCAACAGCGTTTGCCTTTGTCGAGGGGCTGTTTTAGGGCCTCTAATTTCTGCCAGGATCTTCAGTCGAAGGTGTTGGACATGCCCTTCGACAGGGACAATTTGTTTGGGAAGACTGTGGACAAGTCTCTTCCGGCCATCAAGGCGGACACTGAGACTGCTCGTGCCTTGGGCACACTTCAGCAACGACGGCCGTCCTTTGACTTCCAGAGCAAAATTCCAAGGTTCTGCCATAGGATTCGGGGGAGGTGCTTCGTCCTACCGTCAAAACCCCCACACCCCTGCTCGTCTGCCCAGGAGACCTACAGGGGTCGTGCCAAATCTGGAGGAAGATGTCGCCAAGGCCCCGAAGGTGGCCCTTGGACGTCAAAACGGGATTGAACCGGCCGTGGTGTCGGGCCCTCACCTGAGCACCCCGGTGGGAGGCCGGCTGGCAAACTTAATCAGCGTGTGGAAGTCCATCTCCACTGACCGTTGGGTGCTGGACGCTCTCGCCCACGGACACACCCTAGAGTCCCAACAGAAGGGTTCCCATATACCACCAGTGGCACGTCGGGAAAACCAGGTCCCCCAGCTTCTGCTGGAGGTGCTAGCCATGCTAAAAAGAGTGCGATAGAGCTCGTCCCAAAGATGCTCCGGAGTATACTCTAGTTACTTCCTCGTCAAAAAGAAGACCTCTGGTTGGAGGCCCAGAGGCCCATCCTAGACCTCCGCTGTCTGAAAAAGTACATAAAGTCTCAGGTTTCAGATGGTGAACATGCTAGGACAGCTAGAAGAGGGGGATTTTCTATTGTTGCTGGACTTGGAAGATGCCTATTTTCATATCCCTGTCCATAAGGGCCACCGCAAGTTCCTATGCTTTGTGGTTCAAGGGCAGCATGCACCATTACCAGTTGAAGGCCCTTCCCTTCGGATTGAAGTCGGTACCAAGAGTCTTCAAGTGCCTGGCGCAGCTGCACCTACGAGGGATCCATGTGTACCCTTACCTGGACAACTGGCTCCCACCGACTCCATTGTTCTGGGGCTGACTACTGTCCCCCAGAAACAGGTAAAGTTGCCATTTACTTTATGTAGTCATTTAACCTACAGACCCAGTACACCCCATCTTACATGGAGTATTGGCAAGGGTTAACTCTGACGCCTTTTTGTCTGTACCTCCTGGAGACTTGTTTCGCTCCCTTAACACTTAGACTTGGCTGGTTGCAGTGGTATCTACCCTAACTTTTCTACCGCGATTATACTATATAAACGTGGTACTGTTTTAGGCTATTGTGTTAGCGTCGCCATAAACCCGCTTGACCGAATACATTTTATTTTGGCTCCTGTCGCGTTTAGTCGCCATTTCTTTGTGTTGATATCCTTCTTGTGTTTTACTTTGCTCGGCAAACCAGGTTTGCCTTCTTTGTTTGCCGTCCTTTGGTGGGCTTCTGCGAAGAAGCCCTCCTTTGGCGTCTGGGTGTCTAGGTGGGCTGAATGTGAGGGAGGGCTTTAGTAACCCCCCTGCACAGGGTCTCCTTGGAGACCCAAGTCGCACTTTGTGTCCATTGGCTGAGGTGGTTGTCCGGGTTGGACAATCCCCCTGCTGTGATTGGCAGCCAGGCTGTGTGAAAGGGGGATTTTGGCATAAAAGGCAGGACTCTTGAGCTGGAAGTCAGTCACCACTGGAACTACAAGAACCGAAGAGAAGCGGAGAAGAAGACGGCTGCTGCAACTCCCGAGTCGCGGAGAAGCCCCACTGCAGTCCTGAGCTATCTACCCTTCAACGACAGAGAAGATCCAGTCTGGAGTCTTCTTCTCTTGAGTCTGGTGGGATCAACCAGCTCACCTTTCTACAGCTAGACAATCCTCTCCTGGGTCGAAATCACTGCACAAAGCTGTGGTGGTCCAGATAGCCATCAGAAGAGCCTTCTCCTGTTTTAAAGGAGCGCACCTTTCATTCACAGTTGATTTGCTGCTGCTGGCCTCATCCCTGGGTAGTGCAGATTGCTCCAGATGTCGTCCTTGTCCACACGACTGAAGCTTCAGGAGCCGTGAGCCTGCAGGTACTACCAGGAACAACCGCCGTGGTACCAGCTTTCTTCATTCGAATAAGGTACTGTGTCCATTTGGTCGTTCTTTCCGTCCGACCTTGAGGAATCGGGGTGAACCCTTTTCCTTGCTGAATGCTTGTCCTTTCTTCCTTCCCTCTTATAACTTTTGCCTCCCTTTGACAATATCCAAGTACTCCTGGCAACGTTAATCTCTAACTGTTCTAATCATGTGATCCTGGACATCAGAGCCCGGCTCCATTTGACACTGGCGCGTGCCTATTGACTTTATCTGTCTCTTAGAATACGTCCTGTGATTCAAGTGCCTTGACAAAAGTATTGCCAATGATTTTTTTATCCCCTCCTCCTTGGTTTTTATTCAATGTGCTAAATGTGTTTTGACTACGGTTACAATTCTATCTGCGGGTACGCTTTTCTTTCGTAAGACCCAACTGTCATTACTGTCAAAAAGGGAGCGCTGTTTAAACCCCATTAATGTCTTTTGTTTCACAACACCGGTCTGTCAAATCCCTATGTACTTACCTTGAATTGACCTGAACCAAAGGAATTGGTTGTGTGTGGTATATTTAGAGTGTGGGTTTGTTTAATAGAAGTGAAGTGTTTTGTGAACAGATGGTTTAAAAATAAATGTACTTATATTTTTTTAACCTGAAACCTTGAGTCAGTGTTTGCTCGAGTCACAGTAGTTGTAGTCCTTGTTGTAATTCCTATTACTGCTCATTTGCTCTTGAGATAAGTCTGGCAGCTCCGCTACTGCTACCACTATAACTGTGTAGTACAGGCTTATACCAAAGGTGAAATTGTACGGCCACTTGTAGACTTAATTGTCTGTAGTGTTCCCTAAGGGTACTGAAGAGGATTCTGCTTAACACTCTGGATTCAAAGACTGTCTCCTATTGTAATTATAGACTCAACAAAACGATGAGGTGGTTCCTAAACAGCTTATTGCCTCCAGTCTCTCCCCAACCCCTTCCTAGATGACTCTATTGTGGTTCAGGAAGCTCTCAACAGTGCTAATCATGGAGATAGAAGATTAATACAATTGGCCAGAGTAAAAAAGACCCAGGGAGAAAAGAAAAAAATGCCCAAAAAGAAAATTAAAGATGGTGGAAAGTTTCTTTCGAATGGATTGTCCTCCAATGTATTCCACATCTTTGACATGTAATGTCCACAGCTGTGCACTTCAGAAACATTTCAGCAGAGGTTGTCCTGCGTCTGACGTCGGGTCGATGTCTCTCGAAGGCCTCAGTCGAGGGAGACGTTACCGGATGTTATAAATAGGAAGCACAGCGCCCGTAGCCTCAGTTCTGTTTTTTCTGCGAATGTGTTGCTTCGAGAAAATCGGCGCACCTTGTGTTTATCGTTGAGAAATCTTTCTACGACCCCTCTGACTCCGCGGTCTGGCTTGAAGACCTGCCGGGACTGCAAGTTGAAAATGTCAGATCACCGAACCGTATCGCATTTTTTTGTGGTGCTTGAGCGAGTCGCATGACACCGACGACTGTTTGAAATGCCTGTCGCTGACTGCCGGGGCCTTGCGGAAGGGTAAGCTCCAGGTAGTTGGGAGGGGGGTGGGGTCCTAGGCCCAGTAAGTCCGGAAAATCCAAGTCCAAAGGGGTGTCCACCGACGACTCACGGGGTGACTCTCCGCGTCGGGTGGAGGCCCGGGGTTATCGGTCCCAGAGTGGTTCCCCCCCCATTCTTCTTCGTCGCGGCATTCACGGAAGCGCTGTCACCGGTCGCCTTCCCCGTCCACTGAGGAGGGAGCCGCGACGAAAGTGCCAAGCCCGACGAAGTCCTTGACTCCGGAGGAATGGCCTGCCTTTAATGTTAAAGGATATTTGTACCGCGCACTGTCGCCACCGGAGTGGTCGGAGCAAATGTTAGTGATATTTCTATTGCAGGTCACGGGTCTGGTCGCGCCTTCTAACGAAGCCGGCCAGGATCGATCTCGTACCGTGGCCCGCACGCCTTCGGTCTCGGGTCTGCGACGCGACTCGCATAGGGAACCTTCGAGTACCCGTTTGGACAAGGCTTCGGAGAGTCAAAAGAGACGTGCTTCTAGGTCTCGGTCCTTGCCCCCCGCGAGACCGCTGCAACCTCCTAACGGCTCGATGCCGGTGTCTACTCTGTTGGTGTCGTGTCCGTCTGACTTGGACGTCGACGCTTTGCCTTCTTATCGGCCCACGGCGCCGTCGGCACCAGTGTCTACGCCGAAACTTTCGGCACTCTCAGAGCCTCAGGGTATTTTTGCCTGAAATTTGCCATTGGAGTAACGCAATGTGGTGGATCCTTCTAGGAAGGCTACGGCGAAGTCTGTGAGGCCAGTTTCGGACTCCCTGCCCTATTGTCACCAGCCCTGGGTTTCAACTCCCTCTAGCTGACCTATATGAAGAGGAAGAAAGGTCCGAGTTCGAGGACCCTGGTGAACTTGATGAAGCTCCACTTTTTTTTTCTTCTGGAGACAGTCAGTTGGAGGAGTTGCGGCAGACCCTCCATGATGCCAGTGGGTTGGACACTGCTCCGGAAGTGGAATTTGGTAAGCCCAAGCCTGGGGCTCATGCAGAGTCTTCATACAGGAGGCTTATGGCTAGGGTCTCTGAGTATATGGGCTGGTCCAGTCCTCCTGAAGACTTTGTGCAGGATGATCTAACGGACAACTTGGATCAAGGTCCGTCCTCTGACCCGGTTTTATACTTTCATCTCACCTTACAGAAAACGGTGGCAGCTGCTTGGCACTGTTAATAAATCTTTGACAAAGTACTGCCCTTCCATTAACGACCTCAGCTATTTATCTACTCACCCCACTCTCGAGAGTTTGGTGGTTCAGGCGGCTACGGCCACCTCGAGGAAGGCGGCGTAAACTACCATCCCTCCGGATAGGGACAACAAGCGCTTAGACGGTTGGGCCCGGAAGGTATTTTCTGCTGGGAGCATGGCCTTGAAATCGGCCAACTCCACTTGTGCCTTGCCAAGGTTCTCACACACTCTGTGGAACTGTTTCTTTAGTGGCTGAGCATATTCCTGAGGGGGAAGAAAGGGATGGGTTCCTTGCTTTATTGCAAGAGGGCAAGGATGCCATGTACAAATCCCTTCAGTCGGGTTTGGATACGGCCGACCATGTTAGCCTATCCATGGCTGCGAGCACCGTTCTAAACAGATTTGCGTGGTTACGGAATTGGTTTTGCTCCGCATGTTCAGGCCCGTCTTCTGAACATGCCCTTTGATGGCGCACATTTGTTTGGCAGCAAGGCTGACGAGAGTCTTGAGAGGTTGCAGACCTCGAAAGCTGCGGCTAAATCTTTAAGCACAGCTGTGCGTCGACCTCCTTTTCGTCCTAGGGGACAGCAATGGAGGGGAGGGTCTTTTCGTTACTACTCCTCCTTTGGTAGAACGAGGGGGGGGCCACCAGTGAAAAAGTACCCGTAGTGGTCGGGAAAATAGTGGTGCCAAAACCGCTCAGGCAACTGCCTCTTTGCCTCAGGCACTGCCGCATCTGCTTCCAAACAGTCATGAGGCCATGTCCCATAGTTCGCTGGTTGAGGCCAGACTGTCTCAGCATCTCGAAGAATGGCGAGCCATTACTTCAGGTGCGTGGGTTCTGGATACCATAGCCCACGGCTACTGCCTTCCTTTCCGCGGCCTCACGACAAACCACCGGGGAAACTCTTGTTGAAGCTTCCGGATCCGCTCCTTGCGCAGGAAATCCTAACCCTTCTGGAGAAAGGCGCTATATAACTGGTGCCTGTAGCGGAGAGGAACAAGGTATGGTATTCCCCTTATTGTTTGATTCCGAAGAAAGACTGGGGATTGACACCCATCAGGGACTTGCGTTGGTTGAACAAACTTCTCAGGACGGACAAGTTCAAGATGGTTACTCTTTCTCAAGTCCTCCAGGTCCTTCATCTTCAGGATTGGTTGGTGTCTCTGGATCTACAGGATGCTTACTTTCATGTGCCGATTCATCACAAGCACAGAAAGTGCCTAAGGTTTGCGACTGGCGACTCGCACTTTCAGTTTTGGATTCTGCCATTCGGATTGACCTCCACCCGAGGGTCTTCACCAAGCTAATGGTGGTGGTGGCGGCAGCGTACCTCAGGCGAGGGGGGGATTCAAGTCTACCCTTACCTGGACGTCTGGCTGGCTGGGTGTCACGTTCTCCATCCAGAGGTCAAGACTCACAACCTACACGGTTGGTATCTGAAAGGTTGAGGTATAAGGATTGGGACATGATGGTGAAGACATGATGGAGGTGTTGCTTTCGGCCAGGCGGCCTGCAACAAAATCCCTATACCGTTGGCGTAAATTCTGCATCTTGTGCAGAGGCCACAATGTTGATCCTTTTCAGTGCTCCATTCCTATGGTTTTCTTTCTTACTTTCTTTGGCCCACAGGGGCCTTCAAGTTGGTACCATTAAGGGTTATCTGACAACGCTGTTTATCTTTTAAGCGCTCATCCGAAGAATTTTCTTATTTTAAGATTCCTTTGATTTCTCAGTTTCTTAAAGGACAGAATAATGTATTCCCGCCGTCGCCTTTCCAGGTGCCGGTTTAGGTTTTAAATTTGGTTTTGAAATGTCTCATGGGTGCTCAGTTTGAAACTTTGCACTCCTGTCCTTCAAGACAGTGTTCTTGGTTGCGGTTACTTCCGCTCGCAGAGTGCAAGGCATACATTTAGTTTTCAAAAATTGATTAGCAGAGTTTGCTAATTAAATTGTTCTTGATCGGCAAACCCATTTGATTAGCAATTTTGTACTCCTATTTTTATTGCCACCAGAAGATACTTGTACCCAAGATATAAAATGAGCAACAATACAGCAGTTTTATATACCACTGAAGTAAGACATTAATGAGCAGTCAGGCCTTGCAAATTCTTACTGTAAAATGGTGCATGTCACCACAAACCCACTTTAGTTTGGCACACTGCTGCTACCCAGAGGTCAGCCATGCCCAATGAAAATTTTATTTGACATTTACGGCAAACAATGTAATGTTTAAATAAGTTTCCAACATCCCCTGAAAATGGTACTGGCGCTTCTTAAAATCTACTTGACTATGCGAGTGGGTGAAAATACTTTGCAAGCCCTGGATCAGTGTCTGTAAAAAGGTTAGCTGCATGAAGGGACACATAAATATGATAAAAAGGCTCTTCAAACAGTTTGGCCAGCTCTCTACTGCAGGTGCAAATATATAATGCAATCATAATCATAGAGTAATGTGAGCTCTGGAGGCCAACTACAGTGTACAGTTTTGCAGTAGGTCTGTAGATCTACAGACTGGATGAAACTATTGGTTGCTACTTTAAGTAAATATTAAGTTAGCGTTGTGTATTCATTATGTAAAATACTAAGCAGAGTGGAAGGCATAGCAGGCAGAGAACTGGGCAAACTAGGCATAATATTGTAGTTTGCGGCCATCTCACTTTCAGGGTAGCGGGTATAAACCAACATTGTAAGATAGAATGTCAAGGAGTATGGGATCAGCTCATGGATTGAGCACTAGTTGTAAGCTGTATATAACCAGCAGGCCAAATGACTAGGTTTGCCATTAGAGCATTTTGCCACGTGGTCATGTACATTTTCAAAGGTGTGAAGTCATCAATATGATGCATCTTCCCAACAAAATGAAATCTAGTTGTCACTGAGATCAAGATACACTTCACTGTAAAGCATGGAGACAATGCAGTGTTTTACAGTAGAAATACCGTAATTATGCGTTATGTAACCCATTACATTTTTAGAAAATGAATTGAAAGCCTTTTTTTAAAAAAAATGGCTAACACATACTGGTCTTTGGCAGATGTGATAGTTTCCTTTAATAGTATTATCTCGATTATTTCTGGTTTGCAATTATTTGAAAAAAGAAATGTACATAGCACTCCCACACAGGCTGTTTGGCTCATGAGTCAAGGGGATGATTACTGCTGCTTTAACTCCATTAGCCCCTTTGAACTTGCAGTGAACAGAGAAAAGAGGGTGAACAGCGCTCTCAAGGCAAGAGGAATGCAGGGTGAGCTGTGCTTTCATTGAACATGGTAACTTAAATGGCTAACTTTGCTACACAAGTGCCAATTTAATTAGCAAACCTACAGAATTGCATAGCAAATTGCTTCGCGACACTGCTTATTTTATGCCTTGGAGTGAGTGAATTGCAGGCACTTTCATCTAAGCCACCCTTTACTGTGTTTCACAAGGACAGGGTTGCACTGCGGGTACGTCCCTCTTTTCTACCTAAGGTAGTATCTGAATATCATTTGAGTCAAAAGGTGGTACTTCCATCTTTCTACCCTCCTCATCCTGGTAAGGAAGAGGAGCGACTCAAATAGGTTGGATCCTAACAGAGCTCTGAGCTTTTACATTTCTAGGATGTCCGGGTCAGAGTGGACGATCAACTTTGTAGGATATGCTGCACACCGATTGTGCCAGGAACAGACCTTGTCCAGGTGGATTATGCTCACCATTACGGAGTGTTACGGATTGGCGGGTAAGGACCCCCCTGAAGGGTTGCAAGCTCATTCCACTAGGGGCGTGGCTACTTCCACAGCCCTCCAGCGGGGGGTTCCTATTAGGAATATTTGTGATACAGCCACATGGGCTTCAATCCACACCTTTGTTAAACATTACTCCCTGGATACAATCCATGGTCAGTTTGGTAAGGCGGTTCTTTATTCCGCAATCTGATTGGGTACTCTAAATTCTTTTCCCTCCTGCATTTACTGGTACTGCTTTGGGAGTCTGTCAAAGATGTGGAATATGTCGGAGGACACAAACCATTCGAAGAACAAGTTACTTACCAACTGGTAATGTTCTTTCGACTGGATGTTCCTCCAACATATTCCACATCACCCTCCCATCCTGCCCATGCCTTTGCAGCTTACGTTTCCGCAAGGCTATGTGCAGTCAAGCAGGCATGAGACTGGTGTCACCCGTTCCGAGGGAAGAAACTTAAACTGAGGCTGCGGGCGCCGTGCGTCCTATTTATAACATCTGGTGACGTCGGCCTCGACGGAGGCCTTCCAGGGACATCGACCCGACGTCATCGACGCAGGACGCCCTCTGCTGAAAAGTTTCCGAAGTGCACACCTGTGGACATTATATGTCAAAGATGTGGAATACGTTGGAGGAACATCCAGTCGAAAGAACGTTACCAGTTGGTAAGTAACTTGTTCTTTTGGCACGTACGGACGAAACCAGAGTCTTGATCTTTTGCAGATCAAGACGCGTCTCTTTTGAATCCTGTTACTGTTGGGGTCGAGAACCTATCAAATAGAGAGAAGTCCTCTGATTTGACTGTGCGGCCCTCCGACCTTAGAATGTCGAGCGCATAGGGAGCGCGGGATGGAGGATTCGTCCACGGGACTGCGACGCCTAAGATTGCTCAGTCACAAAGGGATCCAATATGCAGATTTATTCAATTGGGGACGAGGGAGTTCTGACAAACTTTCCTTCTATTAATATACCACTATATTCCGCAACGGTGTAGAATTTTGCCGATATTGAGAGGAATACCCTCACTAACTCTGATTTCCTCTGTGGATATCTGTGGGGTAGAATTCGACGAGGGTGACCTTTGTAATAAGTGTATAGTCCATGTTAATTCTGAACTGTTAAGGAGTTTCTTCTTAAATGCCCATGAAGGTTTCATCAGGAGTGGGTACAGCACTTCTGTGGTGGAATCGGGTAGCAGTCAAAGCTCGCCGTTTTCACCTAGCCTGTCTTCCAAACAAAGAGGGCGAGTACACATTTAAAGATGCGCTTGACTCAAAGGGGAATTGAGACTGACTCCCTGCTGCCCTGTCAAACTTCAGTGGTCATCCACCAGGTTTCTAATTTACAATGCCTTTCTCTTTTCTGCTGGAATGCCTGCGGTTTTAATAGTTTCCTAAACTCTGCCTTGCATGTACAAAGCAAAAGATTTTATATTTTCTCCAGCATTGGATCTTTCATGGATTCACATGCTTAGAATATTCCCTGTCGTCAGACTGGGACCCCTCGGTACACATATATAGCCTTTTCCAGTAGGAAAACTTCCGACACTTTTGTGTCCTATCTACGTCCTTTTAGGATCCGCCTACGCATGCTCCGTAGGCCGCCCCAGTATAAGAGGCCCGCCCCCGCGGCTCCGCTTCAGATTTCAACCGTCTCCAAAGTAGTGGGATCTCCACGCGTTGTCTTACTATTTTGTACAAGGTTGCATTACTAGAATTTGAGTACAGAAAATGTCATCCGTTTCAGGAAAAGCGCTGTACCGCCCATGCGCGACGTGCGGCTTGAAAAAAGTTTACGAGGGGGACGGTCATATGGATTGTATATATTGCCTCCACCCTCATCATTCGGCGGATAACTGCGACATATGCAAAGGGTTTTCTCATAAAACCCTAAAAGACCGCAGTCGACGACTGGTGGCATGGCTGAAAGATGGAGCGGGGGCATACCCCCCTTCGGAGGTAGGCTCCACACAATCGGCGAAAACATCACGCCGCGCTACCTCGTCGGAACCACTGGCGAAGAAATCTCGACTGACGGAAAAAGAGTTGTCTGGAAGTCACTCAACGAGAGACTCCTCGTCAAATCATCTTCAAAAAAGCATGAAAAAGAAAGGAAATCCTCCTCGGGCGATCATCATAGATCGACCACGAGTCGAGAGTCGAGTAAAAGCAAGCAAAGTGTGGAAAAGGCGGGACCGCCAAAACCACCTGCTAACTCACCGTCGTCGACAGCGGCCCAGTCATCGGCCTCCATCCTGCCACTTACGCAGGTGGCATCCACCGCACCGACAACGACGTCGACGATGGCCTCGTCGACGGGGGTTCTACTGGAGGCCTGAAATTTTTGATCCGATCCCCCCGGATACTTTACTACAAGAACAGGCTGCGTTGCTGTCCTCGGAGGACGAGAATGAGAGAATAGCTGGCCCAGCAGACCTAGGGCTACGAGTGGCCGACAAGTCGTCGACGAGGGGATCCATTATACCGGTATCTGCCCCTCTTCTCAATCCTCAATCTGTTTTGTCGTTGGAAATTCTGTCCATGCTTCAGTCGTTGTTAGTCGTTGGACCAGAGACTGCCTCAGGCAAACCTACCACAGGCACCCGTCGACGAGCCGGGCCCGTCCCGTCAACCGACGCACCTACGCACGCCAATCTCAGCGCTGGCACAAGAGGAAGGTGAGCTGCCAGATTCGGAGTCAGACAGGGGAGCCATGTCGGATATCTCATCATCCCCCTCCAGGGATCCAACCTGGGAGTCAGAGGTGGAGTTCGAAACCCCTAGAAGCCCAGCTCACCCGTCCCCTCCGGTCGACATTGCGTCATTCCATTCTATGATGGAGAAGGCATGCAAAGAATTTGGTTTGTCCCAGGAAGAACAGAAAAAGGACTGTTTTTTTTGTTCGACCACATGGGTAAGAGAAGGAGGTCTGTGTTCTCGATACCAATACTAGACCATGTATGGAAAGAGGGGTTGCAGACAATGCGTCACCCGTTTTCAGAACCGGCAGTGAAAGGACGCCTGGAAAAAAAGTTTAAGGCTCCAGAGTCTACCCCCAAGTGTTTATCCTCCCAACCAACGCCAGACTCTGTGGTGTCGGCGGCAGCGGCGAGGAAGGCGAAGGCCAGCACAAGTGCGCGACTTCTCCTGAGAACGAAGCGAGACGCCAAGATGCCTTTGGCAAAAAAGTGCTATCCGTGGGAGCGACCACAGTAAAGGCCGCAAACTCTCTGGCAATTGTTTCCAGATATGATAGGGAGATGTGGCACAGGCTAGCTCCGTTGCTTGATCATCTTCCGGAAGAGCATAGGAAGGCAGCGATGTTACTCATCCGAGAAGGTGAGGAAGCCTCAAATCACGCAATAAACATCGCGGTGGACCTCGCGGAGTCGGGCTTCAAGCAAGTCAATAATGGGGTCGTATTACGTAGACAGTCATGGCTTAAGTTTACCTACTTCAGACCAGAAGTACAATACAAAGTTTTAGATATGCCCTTTGAGGGAGACCTTCTTTTCGGTGAGAAGGTGGACGAAGCCCTAAAGGGAATGAAAGAGGACTCGGACACGGCACGTTCTTTGGGTGCCCTCCAGAGTGGCAGAAACTACAAGTCTTTTCGTCCCTTTAGAGGGGCTTCAGGTAATTCAAGATTCTTTGCATCTGGAGACAGATCCTTTGGCAGATCAGCTTACCCCTCCCAGGGATACAGACGTGCCTCCCAAACGTCAAACCGTCGCCGGAACTTCCAGACTTCCAGGAAAAGACCATCATATCCGTCGTCGAGAGACCAGCAAAATAAAGATCAGCAGTGACATACAACACACCTTTCTGGGGGGGAAGAGTTTCAGCATAATTCGACGATTGGGAACGAATAACGACGGATCAATGGGTGCTGGATACTATAAGAAACGCACACTCTCTACAATTCAAACACAGCCCTCCGCAAATTCCACCTGCGTTCACCGCTCATTCCCATCTGAAGATACTGCAACAAGAGGTAACACTCATGTTAGCAAAGGGCGTGATAGAATTAGTTCCAACATCACAGAGAGGTCAAGGAGTCTACTCAAGATATTTCGTCGTAAAAAAGCCGAACGGCAAATGGCGTCCCATTTTAGACTTACGCGATCTCAACACGTCTTTAAAGAGCCTGAAATTCAAGATGCTCACTCTGCAGGAAGTGATCCGCGCCGTTCGAGAGGGGGATTTTCTAGCGTCCCTGGATTTACAGGCCGCGTATTTCCATATTCCAATGTGTCGGAAACACAGGAAATTCCTAAGATTTGTAATAGGGCGGACTCACTACCAATTCACGGTTCTTGCTTTTGGGCTCAAGACCTCCCCCAGAACGTTCACGAAATGCCTGGCTCCTATAGCGGCCTGGCTAAGGAAGCAAGGCCACCATGTATACCCATACCTCGACGACTGGCTGGTAAGGGGATCCTCCCCGGCGCTGACCAACACAAGTTTACAAGCCACCATGCAGCTTCTACAATAGCTGGGATTCGCCATAAACTTCGAAAAATCCTCTCTGCAGCCATCGAGATCGCTGGTATTCCTGGGGGCACAGCTCGAGACCCAGTTAGGACTAGTCAAACCTTCTCTCGACAGAACCTCAAGACTCAATCAACAAGCATGCCGACTCCGGCGAAACACCAAGATCTCAGTGAGAAAATACGTTTCGGTCCTAGGGGCCATGGCATCCTGCATCCATCTGGTGGAAAACTGTCGCGTATTCATGAGGCCAGTCCGAGAATTCCTCGCGGACCGATGGCCGCAGGCTGAAGGATCGTGGTCAGACAAGATAACCATCGACGACGACAAGCTGCTTCGGACCCTTCAGTGGTGGCAGAGTTTCCACAATCTGAACAACGGCGTACCCCTACAGGAGCCGGAGTTTCAGCGAACCATAGTCACGGATGTGTCCCTAACCGGATGGGGAGCTCACATGGGTGCTCTCCAAACGCAAGGTCGCTGGTCTCCAACGGAGTCACTCCTACACATAAACGTGTTAGAGCTCAGAGCAGTACGATGGGCCTTGAAGGCATTCCTACCACACATCAGGGGCTCGCGAGTACGAATACTGACCGACAATACAACGGCCATGTTTTATCTGAGGAAACAAGGAGGGACGCGATCAAGAACTCTTTCCATAGAAGCCCAGAAAACATGGCATTGAGCATTAAAGCACACAATTTCCATCGTGGCTCATCACCTTCCAGGAGTGAGGAACTCCCTCAGCAGAAGCATGGCCCAGATACACGAGTGGGAAATGGACACAGTTCACCTGATGAAAGTGTTCGAGAAATGGGGTCACCCCCCTCTGGACGCCTTTGCGACCAAAGACAACAAGAAATGCGAGCAATTCGCAAGCAGATGGCCTCAAGAGGGCTCCAAGGGGGAGGCATTCTCCTTCCCATGGACGGACATGTTCCTCTATGCTTTTCCCCCGTTCCCCCTCATACGGAGGACAATACAGTGGATACGCAGATACAATTGCCGGGTAATTCTAGTGACACCATACTGGCCAAGGCAACCGTGGTTCTCCGACCTGCTTCACCTGTCGCTGGAACATCCCATAGGGTTTCCCAAAGCCCCGAGCCTACTATCCAGGGAAAAAGGCACGGTGTGGCATCACGACCCGGACAGTCTCAACCTTACAGCCTGGCTCCTGACTTTTCGGAGTTCGGTGCCTTAGACGTTTCGGAGGATTGTCAAAAAATTCTGCAAGCGGCTAGAGACCCTTCTACAAACAAATCCTACTCCTATAAGTGGCGGAGGTTCTGTGAATGGTGTAGGGGACAACAGGGCCTACAACCGTTGTCGGTGACGCCGGAACAAGTTCTACCTTACCTGCTCCTCTTAGCGGAGAGGGGATTATCCTTCACATCGATAAAGGTGCACCTGGCGGCCATCTCGAGGTTCACAAGGAAAAGGCAGTCTCCTCTATTTAGCGACAGACTTGTAAAACACTTCATGAGGGGTTTATTTCAAGCTTTTCCCCCGGAAAAACGTTTCCCCCCGACTTGGAGTCTCAACACAGTGTTGGCAGGCTTAATGAAACCGCCTTTTGAGCCTATGGCCACGTCCGACATAAAATTCATTTCTTGGAAGTTGGCATTCTTGATTGCTATCACATCAGCTAGAAGAATCTCGGAACTGCAAGCGCTGGTCGTAGACCCGTCATACCTAAGATTCTTTAAGGACAAAGTAGTCCTGGCAACTAATCCTATGTTCGTCCCAAAAGTTCCGACAGTGTATCACAAACACTCGTCCATTGTTCTCCCTACTTTCTTCGCCACACCATCATCGGCAGCAGAAAAAGCTCTTCATACCCTGGACGTTAAGAGGGCTCTGAAATTTTACCTACATCGTACACAGGAATTCAGGTCTACTAGACAACTGTTCGTCGCGTATGGTCCGTCGACGAGAGGAAAAGCAATCTCTAAACAAGGATTGGCTCGATGGGTCTCATCGACGATTGTGTTTTGTCACTCTAAGGCCGGAAGGCCACTGCAAGGACATCCTAGAGCCCATTCTACAAGATCGATGTCCTCCTCAACAGCTTTATGGGCAGGAATTCCGATGACGGACATATGCCAAGCTGCGGCATGGTCAGTGCCCCACACATTTACCCGCCACTACTGCCTTGCCAGGCAGCATGCGGACGAGGTGCAGATGGGAAGAGCTGTCCTGCGCCATCTGTTTCAGTAAGGTAAGCTCCACGCTGTGGAGAATATGTGGTCTACCTTTTAATGACAGTTTATTTTATGTGGGTTAGGTTATTTGAGGTAACTTATTCCTACTGTACATATGCATTGTGTAGTATGTTGAGGGTATATTACATTACATTCTCACCGCCGTCTCAAGTGTTACTGCTATACAATCTATTCTAAGCATGTGAATCCATGAAAGATCCAATGCTGGAGAAGGGAATAGTTTCTTACCTGTAACTCCATTTCTCCAGCATTGGTATCGTTCATGGATTCACATGCGCCCGCCAACCTCCCCGGAATGTAATGTATTTGATTGATAAGTCTAACCCTTCCTACTTTGGAGGGGCCGAAATCTGAAGGGGAGCCGCGGGGGCGGGCCTCTTATACTGGGACGGCCTACGGAGCATGCGTAGGCGGGTCCTAAAAGGACGTAGATAGGACACAAAAGTGTCGGAAGTTTTCCTATTGGAAAAGGCTATATATGTGTACCGAGGGGTCCCAGTCTGACGACGGGGAATATTCTAAGCATGTGAATCCATGAAAGATACCAATGCTGGAGAAATGGAGTTACAGGTAAGAAACTATTCCCTTTTTCAGGAATCCTGGTTGTGTGAACTTTCTATAATGCATGGTTTCAAAGTATTCATTAAGAAATCAAGAAAGGGTCTGAAGTGCAGACTGTCAGCTGGTCTATTAACTGATTTAAAATGAATTGTGTATTTATGTTTGCATTTGTTAGAGGGCATTTAACCCTTGTGTATCCCTGCGCTAGTTACATTGGGGTACAAAATTACATGTTACATTGGGGAAAAAGCAATGGAAAAAAAGGGTTGCGGGGTGGGGCAAGCAGTGAGGGGATGTGTCATGATGCCTACCCCCGGGCAGCTGGACCAAGCCCATCCGCCCCGGAAGCAGGCATCCGACCATTTGTTTAAACCTCAGAAGCCCCGGCTAGGGGCTATCTGGGTTCAGTCCTGGCGCCTTAGGCGCCATGCTCATAGTAGGAATCCGTCCTGGCACCTAAGGCGCTGTTAGGGAGAATTCTGTTTAGGCTGAATTTCCTAACCTAGTGAGTCCCCCAGCAGCTTTGCTGGATTTTTGGGGTTTATTTCTTTCTCCTGCCAAGAGTGAGACTCTTTTACCCTCACTCTTGGACATGATTTGAGTGTATTCCTTTGACTCTGGATGTGTTTAATGGGCTATGGGGTCTTTTACTCCATAGATCTTCATGTGTTTTTGTGATGTGTGTTACACAGCACCCTCAGTGCAGTAACACAGGGGTGTCATAGTGACCCCCCAGTATAGACTCCATACCCTGGGACTGACTACGGTCTCCCAGGGCATGTAAAGTCACCATTGACTTTACTAGTCTTGAATTCTGAACAGAACCAGTACAAAACATCATAATGTGGACGTACTGGCCGGGGCATTTCGATTGCCCCGGGGTCTTTTAGTCGAGGGGGCACGTCTCCGTCCCCCCTGATCGAGTTTTGGCTGGTGGCAGTGGATACTACTTTTTATATTCAACCGCGAATATTTCTCTATGGGATTTTCCCATTGTTCGAGGCTACTATCTTTTTTTAATTACGATAGCCTCGAACATACCGCCAGTTTATTTAATTATTATTCTCCGGTTGGTATTTTTTGCCAAAACTCGGTTCTAAAATGGCGTTTGTGTTCTCTTCTGTGACTCTAACCCAAGTCGAGCCCTTTGTTCCACTTTTTTGGCGGGCTTCTCCACAGAAGCCCTCCATAGTGGTGCCACTCTGCCTGGGGTACTTAGGAGGGGTGGAGGGGGATTTAGGCACCCTGGACTGAGTTGCCTAGGCAACTCAGGTCGCACTCCGTCCTGATTGGCACCACTTAGCATGTTTGAGTGACAGCTAGGCTGAGTGAATGAGGGTTTTATGCATAAAAGCAGGGCTTTGGGGACTGGAACTTCAGAAGTCGCCACATGACCTAAGAATCCGACGAGGGAGAAGCTGAGCTGACCTGCTACGACGACACCACCGGTGGAGCCTTGCTGAACCGTCTCACCACTTTTCCCAACGACCGAGATCTCCCGCTGGAGAGTCTTCTTCCTTTGACTGGAGGGGATAACCAGTTTCACCGTCTTTTCGCCTTCCCGACGCATCTCGTGGCCGCCTTGCCTGTGCCAAGCACCCCGGCAACCGGAATACCACGTTTTACCACGACCGCGAAATAAAGGGTAATACCTTTAACCGGAAAACTCCGCGGCTGGTTTCTTCCCTGGCAGTGCAACGACCTTCATCTTTCCTCCAAGTCGAGATCTTCTCTTCCTCTGGACGATGCCGAGACTTGCACCCGCTGCCAGGAACAACTGCCACCGCTGGAGGATCCTTCCCACTTAAGGTACTGTGTTCTGCCTGGCTTCCCTTGCCACCGACTGTACGGGGTAGATTTAGCCCCCGGCTTTCGAACCTGGGTTAGCCTGGGACACCCTGGCTAAACTTTTCTGAGCCTCTCTAAACTCTTTTCGAACTCTCTGCAAGACTTTCAAAGCCTAGTGTAACACTGTGATCTTGGGCGCATTTGTGCTCTGCTCTCTAAGAGTGGGCCCAGCCTATGGACTTAGGCTGACCAGTGACTTTTGCTCTTCTGCCTTGCTAAAAGTGTTCCTAAATCCTAGAGTGGTGTATCTTCACATATTCTGTCTCTTTCCCTCCCTTTTTCATGAACTTATTGGAGTGCCATCTATAGTTAAGCGCTCACCTCTGTCTGGAAATAAGTGGTGTTAACTAAGACTTGTCTGATAAGGAATAAGGGATGTATATATCATAATAGTAACTGTGTTTACAGTGTTTTACAATAAGAGTGCTGGAGTGTTTCAAACAGTGTTTTTTAAATAAATAATTATATACTTTGATACCAAAGCTCTGGTCAGTGTTTGCTTGTGCTATTGTGTCTGAGTGCCTATTGTGTATACTTTGCATACTGCCTAACTCTTCTTGCGGGCAGTCTGACTGCTCAGCCACAGCTACCAGGTAAATCTGGGTGGTACAGACTGCTACCAAGTGGGTTTACTGCTAACACCTGTAGTCCTAAATCTTTTGCAATGTTCCCAAAGGGAACTGCACAGGTTGCTGCCTAACGGGCACCAGGCCCAGTCATCACTTACCTCAGGCAGACCATGCTGCACATGCATCCAGGCCAACGTGAGACCTGGAAGGGACTATTTTTCCACAAGGACTACTTTTCACTCGGGTGTGGTTCTAGGGACGTCTTACCTGGGACTACTTTTGAAGCTATCTGAGCCATGCCCGATCTACAACACACGCTTCGCGTTATTCTGCATTTAGCAGCGTAACGCTCACGTGCCTGCAAACCTGCATCCAGTCTTCTGCCACGCCCGCCTCGAACACGGAGCCCATAGGAGAGAAAGGAAAATAGGAGAAGAGGTTAGATTACGGACTTTAATCTGATTCCTTGCCTGATTTCGGATCTTGCATCACTCCGAGCCTGAAGGGACATTCTTCCGGCACGCGTCTCATCCCAGCTGCAGCGCCGCTCCATTTTCACCAGCCCACAGCATCTCTGACTCGGCGCTGCCTCCGTCACTTTTTTCGGTGATTTTCAACATCTGGGGAAAAGACCAGAAATAGCAAGGTGAGCCTAAAGAGACTAAAAAGACAATCACTTATAGTACAAGACTTACCTGATTATCACCGGAGGCCTTATCCTTCAATACGCCGCATCCAGGAAAAAAGGAAAAGACAATTAGCTAAACTCGCGCAACTTTACAGGATAGTTTGGGTGATAGACTCTTACCTGAACGCCGCCAGCAACCTCCAGACAATTTGTCGCCGCAAATCAACAGGGAAGTGCAAGAGTGAACTTTGGACATTTTGAACTCTTTAAACTTGGCAAACTCCGGACTCAATAATCGTCCAGAACTCCAGCACCTAAAACCAGTGAAGTAACTGGTATCTACGCGCCCCTGCATGCCATGCAGGATGGAGAGCTCATCAATCAAAAACATAAGGTGAGGACACTGACTGGGAATATCGGAGGTGGCAAGTGGGGAGAGCGGGAGCAGGGAGGGGGGGACTGCATTCACACCCACGGGGCTAAATACCTTTCTCCATCTACAGGAGAATATTTCTACGAGTCACCAGATGGACACCGACAGTTGAACTTTTTTTGCCTCCTTGGACAACAGGAAGTGCCAACAGTTCGCCTCCTGGCAGGGCCCTGGCTCCCTGGGCGACGCATTTCAGATTCAGTGGAACGGCATATGCCTTCCCACCCACGCCGCTGATGCACAGGGTGATATGCAAGATCAAGGAGTCTTGCCAATTCAGCGTCATTCTAATGGCTCCATGGTGGCCAGCCAGTCCATAGTTCTCGGAGCTGCTGACCCTCTCAGAGAGACCTCCCATTCGCCTTCCGACTGTCCCAGCACATCTTCTGTTGCAGCAGGGGGGGGCAGGGTCGTTCACCCCGTGCCGCAGAAACTAGCCCTCACAGCGTGGTTCCTGAGCAGGTCACGCTAGGACACCTCAGCCTGTCCCAGGCGAATCTAGAAATCATACAGGGCGCTAGGAGCAAAGCTACCAGGGCCCAATGTAAGAGTAAGTGGACCAGGTTCTGCTACTGGGCAGACTCTAATGGTATCAACCCCCTTGTACGTACATTGGACGACGTTCTCTCCTTTTCAGCGCCCCTCACCCACTCGGGCCTGCAGTTAGACACTTGCCGCACTTACTTAGCAGCCATTGGGGCCTACAGAAACTCAGAGGAGGAGGTCTTCTCCTCTTCCAACCTGATTGTCAAGAAGCATCCAACAGGTCTTGCCAGACTCTACCCGCCCATCAAGCGGCCATTGTTTGGTGCCTTGGCGCACAAACGGTTTGAGCCAATGGCGTCCACGGATATCAGGCTGGTCACCATTAAGACAGCCTTGCTAGTTGGCCTCCCCTCGGCTCGCAGGATAACCGAAATCCAGGTGCTGGTCGCCTCAGAGCCCTATACGAAGTTTTACATGGATAAAGTAGTCCTGCGGACACAGCCAGCATTCCTACCTAAGGTGCCTTCCGCATTCGATCGGAACGAGGAAATAGTGCTGCCTATGTTTTTTGCTGAGCCCAAGGATGAGGCAGAGATTTCTGCACTGCCTGGATGTCAGACGTGCCCAGGACCAAGGGCTTCCGCTAGTCGGATGCACTTTTGTCACCTTTTGCGGATCAAGACCGGGATAGAAGACCTCCATAGCCCGTTTGATGGTCTCAGCCATCAAAGAAGCTTACGAGGGACAGCATAAGCCACTGCCGGCCAAAATGCATGCCCACGCGGTCAGAGCCAAGGCAACAGCCATCACATTCCAGCAGCATGTCTCCTGGCAAGTCATAAGCAGGGCGGCCACATGGGCCACCCATTCGGCTCTCTGCAAGCATTACTGTTTGGATGGCGGCTCTAGATCAGAAACGGCTTTTGGACAGGCGGTTCTTAGAAACATTTTTGCTTAAGGAGGGTCTACCTCTACCCTGGGTCTACAATCGGTTGTAATCGCCCATGCATATGGCGGAGAAAGGGGACGGGATGCAAGAGTAATTATAAATTACTCACTGTTGTGACTAACATACTCTTAGTCCTTAGTCCCCTTTCCTCCATATGTGCTCCCCACCCCCCAATATAACTGGTGTCATTAGGCAATGTTAATCTATTGTTGACAAGTCTATGGGGACTGAGGTGTGGCGCCGGAGGGCGCCGTCAGGGCATCGCATGCTCCCAGGGCCGCACCCCTGCGCGCCTCTAAATTATAAAATGGAAGGTTTTTTCTGGTGGAAAAGGTACCGCCTGCCGTCCCTTGGAAGGGATGCCTATGCAGTTTGGAGAAAAGGGGACTAAGGACTAAGAGAACGTTAGTCACTACGGTGAGTAACTTGTCATTTTATTTTTACAGCATGGAGCGAACTCCATTTAATTTCTTTCCAGTAGAGTTCCCATGCAGGCGACACCCATAGAGTGTGCAACCACTGCCTTCCTCGCGATCACCAGGAGACCTTTTGTGCACCCTGTAAGCTCTTTAAACCTAAAACACTTATAGGGTCAAACAAAATGGTGGCAGCATATGCCATGACGGCAGAGTTGGAAACCGCAGCAGGTCTTTGAGTATGATCCAGAGGGCCAGGCCAGCGAAGACGCCGGTTCGGAGCCTGGAAACGCCACAAGTGAACCCTCAGGCTCCCACGTGTCATCCCCAGCCTCGAAAGGCAGCCCCAGTGCGCTGCTATGGAGAAGACCTCTGGCAACAGCGACATGCACGCCCACACCTAAACACATACCCCAAGGCTGCTCCTCGACAGAACTGTCAAAGGAAGGCCGCATTCCAGCAGCGTCATCTGGGCCTACTGAACCACCACTGAAGAAGCCTCCCATCAATCAGCATCAACGTTTTTTACTGCAAGCCGACAAAGACAAACTACTGGCTATAGGCGTGTGCAAATCCTATTCGACGGATGAATCGAAGACACCTAAACATCCGCAAACAGGAGACTCACTTTTTGACAGAAAAGCATAATTAAAAGGCCCATAAACCACACACTTGGGCTGCCACAGAACAGTATGACGATGCCCATTCTTTCTTTCTCTCTTCAAGAGAGACCAAACGAAGACCCTGAACCAAGGAGAGACCCCGAAGCAGTTGTTTTCTCTAGCTGACACACCAAAAACCGGCACCTGGACAAAGATTTGAAGACACTATGGATAAAGTTTTATGAACAAGTACCCTATTGGACAAAAAAACTCATAACTGACTCAGCCCCTTGAGTCTTAATCTACTACGGTGTATACCGTTACCTACTCCTACGCCCACCCTTGCATCTGTGGGTGCTTTCCAGGGCTCTCAGCACAGGGACATTTGGCCTGACCAGGCAGATGCATCTATCTGGTATGTCAACCAGGACGACCCCAGTCAAGATCCTTATTTATACTTAGATGATCAGTATGGCCCGGATGTCACCAATATTGATGCTTCAGACGTTAGAGCCGCAGATAATGGTCATACATCACCTATTGACCAATTGCAATACACCGACCTGATAAAATAATACGCTAATTTCAACATCCACACAGAGGGGACAGTCCCTGATGGTACTGACTTATTCTTAATGAAAAGAAGCCAGTCAGCCAAGCTATTCCCTTGCTCCAGTCCATTAAAAAGAGGATTACTCGATCTGTTTCCACTCCCTCACTACAAGAGCAGTAAACCCGAGGGTTGAATAAACGTCAAACTCTTAACATCTGAGCCCCCTACACATCAAGGGATATGTGAAACCTGACATTTGTAGTCTCCACTACCCAAAATAACTGGTGTTCACTCTCTACCTCGAAAGCACCACCGAACAAGGAGAGTAAACACCTATACACTTTAGGCAAGAGCATTACCATGTCCGGGGCCTGCATGACCAGGATTGATGTTATGTAAGAATTGTTGCAGTCACACTGTGTGACTGTATCAACACTTATCTGCTTGCACTCGACTATAGATTTCTCGACCCCTGGCAGTTGGTTCTTGTAGTAGCGAAGAAGTGCAGCCAATCTGGGAAGATGGTCCAGTGGAGTTGGTCTCTGGGTTAGTTGATCCCACTAACCCAATCAAAGAAGTTGTCCCTTCTGGAGCTTCTCTGTCGAATTGAAAAAGTTTCAGCACAGCAGCAGGGCTTCAGCAGGCAATTCAAAGGTACAGGAGGATGCAGCAAGCTTCGTTCACGGTTTCTTCGGGTATTTCTCCCAGTGGTCGACTCTGCTTCTAGTCCCAAAACCCTCACCTTTAAGCAGGTTTCTCTCATTCATGTACAGCCTAAGGTGTCAATCACACAGCAGGGTGGCTGTCCTGTGCTGACAGGACAGCCAGCCAACCAATCGGGACTGGTTGCATTCAGGCACGGACAGGGGAGTTTCGGGAACCTCCTTCACATCCTGCCTTTCCAGACTCGCTGGAGCCCACCAAAGGCAAAACGAACAAAGGGCTTAAACGTGGCTCAATGCTGTGAGTAAAACCCAAGAAAGACCTCTAAAACATAAAATGGCGAAAGACCGGGACCATTTTGACCAAATGGTCCCCCATGGGTGCTATACTGCAGCTGAGGATTCAGCGTACGGTAGAAAAGCACTATGGTAGGAAAATAAAACCACTGCCACCAGCCATTAAAAGTAGTGAGGGTAACATAAAAATGTTACATGGGAATGTAGGATAAGGGGCTACCAGGCAACCCCCAGCACTCCACATGAGATGGTGTGTGCTGGACCTACAAAGAGAAAAGGTAAGTAAAGTCAATTTCACTTTAATATTCTTGGGAACTGTAGTTCACACAAGAAAAGGTAGTTAAACCTTATGTGAAATCTAAAAGGATTTGTCGGTGACACTGCACTGAAGGTGCTGTATGTCGCCATACAAAAAGTAGATGCCTATGGAGTTTGCCCAACTCCAAAAACAGTTAAATCTCTAAATCAGTTCAAACGCATGAGAAAGTGAGAAAAAGTCTCACTCACTCCAGGGTTAAAATTAAAAAGTCCTTAAGTCCAGCAAAAGAGCTGGGGGGGGGGCTTCTAAGGTTGAAGGGAATTAGCACAGAAATGAGAATTCTCCCTAACAGTTGCAAAAACAGCTCTTTTCGCAAGCTACAATAACACCCAATGGGATGAAGTAGTCAAGACCCTAGACTCTGTGCCAGAACCTGCGAGCTTGCATCTGCTTAATATATCTATAGAAGGTAAGCAGGTAGTGCAGAATATTTTGAAGAATGTCCTGGACTCAGTCGACACAATTGGGATAGTGATAGCTGAAGGTACACTTCTCAAGGTACACTTGTGGCTCTGCAACTCCGGTTTTAAGCCAGGGATTCAGGCAGCACTAATCAATGTGCCTATTGAGTCTTCAGTCCTGCTTGGTAAGGCTGTCGAACAACTCGACAGCCAAAAAGCATGAGACCATAAAGACTGCGCTTGGGTGGATTACTAACAAGCCATATGTCCAAAGAGGAGCGTTCAATACACGGTGTACTTTACATGCCCAAGGCTTCAATATGACCAATCAACCAGGATCTGGAGCGTCTGGCACCACTTTTTAAGTTCCTCAGTCTCAATATCAGAGGTTGGGGTTTCGCAGACGAAAAGGATGAGGTAGGGTAGCAGCCTCTAGAGGCGCAGCAGCCCCTGCCAACAAATGACAGGCTGGTTCATGTTCCCTCTTATGCATCCCCAGTCGGGGGTCGCATACAACCTTTCACACGGAAATGGGAGGGAATAACGACCAATGGTACTTGCAACAGTGGGAAAAGGATACTCCTTAGAATTCCTCGCAACACCACCACCACCACCCCCCTTCTGCGAGAAAGATGTCCCCAGAGCGTATTCAAAACCAACTAGAAATCCATACACTACTAGAAAACGGAGCAATAGAGCTGGTGCCATCTGTAGAGGAAATTCAAGGTATGTATTTTACTTCCTTGTTTCAAAGAACGATCTAAGAATGCGCCCAGTACTGGACCTGCGCCGTGCAAATCAGAATGTCAAGCCTTAAAACCCTTAAATTCAGTATTACAACGTTACAGGGGGGTAATCCCCTTGCTGAAAGAAGGGGAATTACATGGCAACATTGGATGTGAAAGATGCATACTTTCATATTTCAATGTTACCAGCGCACAAAAAATACTTAAGATTCGAAGTGCAGGACAAGCACTACCAATTCAAAGTGCTACCGTTCAGCATAGCCTCAGCCCTCGGGGTGTTTGTAAGTGGGCAGCCACTACTGCTAGGACCTTTGCAAAGGCAGTCCATTTCCATGTACTCTTACTTGGACGACTGTATAATAACAGGAGATACACTGCCGAAAGTGCCTACAAAACACCCAATGAATAGTCAACGTGCTGTTCCAATTAGGCTTCTCCATAAATGAGTAGGTCCAGTCTAGTGCCAAGTCAAGTAAAACAATTCCTGGGGGCACTAATCAAAACAAACGATGGACTAGTTTTCCTCTCCAATCAAAGTGTTCAAAACCTGCTGTTCCAAACACCTCAGTATGTAGCCGGTAGTCCAGTAACAGTGCGAAAGGCAACACATCTTCTGGGACTGATGGCTTCTTGCATCTATCTAGTGCCACAAGCCCGACTGTGTGTGTGTCCCATGCAAGAGTGGTTAGCGACAGTGGTTGCAAGCAAGCGGGATGTGGGACAATCTAATGGTAGTTTCACAACCCCTAGTTCAATCGCTGCAGTGGTGGTCCAAGGAAAACGTGTTAAAGCAAATGCTTTCAACCCACCATCAATCAAAGCCACTCTTACAACAGATGCATCACTCCACTCAGAGGGGTGGGGAGCTAACTTTCTCCATTGTACCGTACACTGGGTGTGGACACAGACGTTAACCAAGAAGCACATCAACCTTCTAGAATTACTAGCAGTCCTCAAGGCACTTCGGAAATTCAGGACTCTGTACGCGAGACGGTCCCCCACCATGACACAGTACCACAGCCATGTTTTAAATAAACAGGGTGACGGGGGGGCAAACATTCTCCACGGCTGTCCAAACTAGCCCAAAACATTTGGCTGTGGGCACTAAAACACAACCTTTTTCTCCTAGCACGTTACAGAGGTAATCAATTCTATGGCTGACTTACTAAGCAGAAATGTGGTACTGGCCTGGTAGCACGAGTGGCAACCACACAGACATGCTACTCAATGTTTTCTCAAACTGGGGAGTCCCAGAAATTGACCTTCGCTACTCAGGAGAACGCACAATGCCTATTTTACACGTCCAGCTTTCCCCAGAAAGGTTCCAAAGGGAACATGCTACTAATGAATTGGTCAGGGAGATTTTTGCACGGTGTACCCCCATTCCCACAACATTTCTTTATTAGGGAGATTTATCATTTTTATGCTTCATCCCCTCTCCTAGCAAGACCCCCTGCACTTTTTGCTGGACTTCTGGCCATTTTTCTTTAAATCCTGAATGTGTCTTGCCTTTTTCCACTAATTCATTCATTGTGGGCTCTGCCTTTTTGGAACTCCATTCTTTGTATTCTTCCTGTACTATGGAGTCTGTCTGCTCCATAGCATTTAAATGCATCTGTGTTTTTACTACTGCAGCACACAGCTCCTTATGGGCAGTACTGCTGGGGACCCTTAGGGTCCTCCTTTACGATTCCTTTTTCTATATCCTAGAGTAACTACAGTCTTTAAGGATAGAGAGATACTTGGTATCTCTCCCAAAACTCTATAGTCTTGAGAGGTTGGCGCATACCGCCTTCAGTGGAATGCCAAAGGGATACCAAGTATCCGCCTTCTCTCGACTCTAGACCATCTCCTAGTTCTAGCTGGTGGCAATTGACATGTTCGACCAACTATTGTCGTTTTTATACTGCAGGCTATGTCCATTGCCTTGCTAGTGTACAATAGGGGCACCTAAGTACAAACTTGGGGCCTCCCTTCTTTTTTCACCATTACTAGCGTGGCTCTCCTTGGTTAGCCCTTCTACCATTCTGCAAGGGGGAGGCCAATGTCTGTTTTGCCTTTGGTGGGAACCCTTGGGAGTCCCTGCTTAGGCTCCAGAGTTTTTGGGGAGGCAGTAAGTGCGGGTGGAGTTTTCTACCCCCAGGTCCTTTGTCTGCCAGAGTGCCTCAATAGGACAGCTCTCCCAAAGGGGGTCTGACTGTCTGATTGGACACCCAGACACCCCTTTCTGTAAAATGCTGAGATTGCAGAGGAGTGTGTGCTGGAACTGTATGAAAGGTGAGGTTTCTGAAGTGAAAAGCAAGTAAACCACTGGAAGCTTAAGTAATGGAAGAAGGTGACCAGAAACGCCTGCAGACCCTTGGCAACAGTGAAGCAACCACTGCTGTCCTGACCCTGTTTTCTGTGCGACAGAGGAACTCCGAAGAGGACTCCTTCCCTTTGACTGGTGGGAGCAACCAGTCCCAAGACTGTCAAAACCGCAGAGTAAACCAATAAGTTGCTGAAAATCGTGGCACAGGTTCTCCCCCGAGACTGCTGCTGAGAGATCCTGTCCATTCTCCTGCCTTCAATCATCTGACAGAGGAGTCTGGATGTCTGGTCGAGAGCTGCAACATTGCAGAGCTTCAAATGGATTGTGTCCTCCCGATGTATTCCTCATTCATGATGGTCTTATTTCGCTGCTTCAGATTTTTTTTTTCCCGGCAGAGGGCGCTGTGCACGAGGTCGTGGTATCTTATGTTCCTCGAGGGCCGCCGTGGCGTGTCGACGCCACCAGTAGTACAAATAGCTGGGGCCGCGCCCGTTGGCTTCAGTTTTGTTTTTCCAAGCTTCGCTTCGAGACAATAGGGCGCTTTGTTTTTTCCTAGAGAAAAAAAATGTCCTACTCATTCGACCCCTAGGTGGGGGTTTCAAAAAGTGTTGTGACTGTGGGACAAAAATGTCCATCACAGATCCTCACCGGATTTGCCTTTGGTATTTGGGTGAAGACCATCAAGTCTACGACTGCGCCTCCTGTCAGTCTGGCTGAAAAAGCTCTTGGCAAACAAAAAGGTAAATTGGCGGTGAGGCGGGAAGCTTCAAAGGGCTCTTCGAAGGGCTTTTTGAACAAATACAAAAAAAATGGGGAGTCCAGAGACTCCATTCGGCATAAACATCTGAAGAGGTCTCGATCGAGGATTCGGTCCAGACATTCTTCGACTTCTAAGAAGTCGAAGAGACGTCACAGGTCTCCCTCTTCATCATCAGACACCGCTACTGAGGTGATATGATGCCTGACTAGGTCGGATTCCCCCAGCAAGTGCAATGCTTTCAAGGTGGAAATTATGCAAATCTTTGAGCACGCTGCTTCGACCCCCTCCAAAGAGCCTCTCAAGAGTCCGACACTGGTCACTCCCTTGGACGACGCAGGCAGGTAAAAAACTACTTCGGCATGTAGTAAGTCAGTCTCAACATTCTTGACCTGACACCATAAAGTCAAAGGCTTCCACCTGGGAATCGAGTAGATCCCTGGTTCCATCAAAGAAACCTAAAACGTTGACACCTTCATTGACGCCACTGGTGCCGATCTCTTCAAAGTAAAAAGCATCTCGATCGAAGAAAAGTCTACTCCTTCGACAGTTCCTTCAATCCCTCGAGGCAAATTCCGGTACAGGAAAGAATCTACAAACCTGTACCGAGGTCTGACTTTAAGTCGGTGTCCTCGATTTTTGAGGAGGAAAGTGCCTCAGGGGGGGATATTTTTCTTTTGGGAGTCACATTTGGCTCTAGAGCAGTTCCTGAGAACTAGGTGACCTTGATAGACCTCTGCGACTCCCTCCACTCTGCCAGTGGTTTAGATACGTCAAGAGTTGGAGTTTACAAAACCTGACCCTTCAGAACATGCTGATTCAGTGTACAGGAACCTTATGAACAAGGTGATTGAATTCATGGGTTGGAGCAGGGCCTCACCAACCTTCGAGCAGGATGATGTGACAGACATCCTGAATCAGGGTCCGCAAAAAGACCCAGTTCTATCCTTCCGTAGGGCCCTACAAAGGAAGGTAGAAGCTAACTGGGAGACTCCTGAGGCTGGTTCAGCCATTAATAGGAGCTTTACTGGAAAGTATTAAACACCTTCCAGTGACCCTGATTATCTCAGGAAACACCCTACACCTGAGTCTTTTACTATGCCCCCCGATAGAAAGGATAGGAAAGTGGACGCTTGGGCCCGCAAGGTGTTTACCTCCGGCAGTATGGCTGTAAAGTCCACGAATGTCACCTGTACCCTAGCCAGGTTTACCCATACCCTGGGACTGTATTAAAGGGGCGGCTGAACATATTCCAGAAAGGGGAAGGCTTTCTGAATATAATTAATGATGGCAAGGAGGCGGTGGAGTGTCTCCAGGCAGGGCTGGATACTGCTGACAGCATCAGGCGATCCATGGCTGCAAGCACAGTACTCACACATATTTGTGTGGTTGCCAAAGTCGGGGTTTGCACTGGACATGCAGGCCAAACTTCTCAACATGCCTTTAGTCGGCTCGAGGTTGTTCGGCAGCAAGGCGGACGAAAGCTTGGAGAAGCTGCAGACCTCCAGGATGGTGGTTAAGTCCCTTAGCGCCTCCATTCAGCAACCTCAGCAACCTTAGTCGTTCCTTTTGTTACTACTCCTCCTTTGGTAGAGGAAAAGGACAGGCTGTACAGAAAGGACAAAGGAAATTCCCTCGTGGTGGACGAGGAAAGAGTGCTAAATCAGCCTCAGCAGCTGCATCTTTACCATCAGCCGCTACTACAGCCGCCTCTAAACCACTCTTAGGCCTTAGCCCACAAGACCCTGGTGAGAGGCAGAATCTCTCAGCATCTGAACGAATGGAGGGGCATTATTTCAAATGTTTGGGCACTGGAAACAGTGTCCCAAGGTTTCTGCCTTCCTTTTCTAAAGAGGCGTTGATCTCCATCAGTCAAAATCACACATCAACCTTTTGGAGCCAAGGGTGATCAGACTAGTGCTGAAGGTCTTCCTGCCCTCTGCACGGGGCAAGAATGTCCTGATAATGACGGACAACACAGTGGCCATGTACTCACCTCAACAAGAGAGGAGGCGTAGGATCACTACCACAGTGCAAAGAGGCAGTGCAGCTCTGGTACTGGGCAATACAAGAAGGAATCTGTCGGTGGTTCACCTAGCCGGACACCAGAACACAGCGGCGGACGCTCTGAGCAGGCAGAGCAAAGTCTCCCACGAGTGAGAACTAGCTCAGGAAGTCCTTCAAGAGATAGTCACCCCTTGCAGAACCCCTCAAGTGGATCTGTTCGCAACTGAGGTGAATTGGAAGTGCAAACAGTATTGCTCAAGGGAATTTCCTCCGAGGAGCTCTAGGGGATGCGTTCGTAGTGGACTGGGAATTTCCACTTCTGTACGCGTTTCCTCCAGTCCCCTTGATTCCTCACGTAATCAGGTTGTTGAGAAAGTTCAGGAAACCCATGATCCTAATTGCCCTGCATTGGGCCAGGAGGACGTGGTTCTGGACATGTCCATCTGCCCTCCAATATGCCCTCTGCCTTCTATAAAGAGAGGATCTTCTCTCGCAAGAGGAAGGTTGAGTTCTCCATCCAGAGGTCAAGACCCTCTGCCTTCATGCATGGTTTCTGAGAGGCTGAGATATAAGAATTGGGACCTCCCGGACGGTGTAATGGAGATTTATTTTGCCAAAAGGCCAGCAACAAAATCTTTGTACCGGTGTCGGTGGAATAAATTCACTAACTGGTGCAAGGACAAGAATGTGGATCCTTTTCAATGTGGGACTCCTATAGTGGTGTCCTTCCTATTGCATCTAGCCAATCTGGGGCGCCAGATTGGTACAATAAAAGGATTCTTGGCTGCACTTTCCATCTTCAAGTGCTCCTCTGAGGAGGTTTCTTACTTCAAAACTCCATTAGTTATCCAATTTCTAAAGGGACTCACCAACGTGCACCATTTCATGTCCCGGCCTGGGATTTAAATCTTTTGTTAAAGTTTCTAACAGGCATACCCTTTGAGTTGCAGGCTTTTTCATGCAAACCTCCTTCTACTATTTTTCATAAGGATAAGTTAGTTCTTAATGTTAAACCATCTTTCTTGCCAAAAGTAGTTTCTGACTTTCATCTGTCGCAAAAAATACTTCCAACTTTCTACCCTCCCCCTCATTTGTTTAAAGAGGAGAGGTTGCATAGATTGGACCCAAAAAGGGCTCAGAGTTTTTATATAGCGCGAATGGTGAAATTACACCAGGATGACCAGCTCTTTGTAGGTTATACTGGTCCTAAATGGGGATTAACAGTGACAAAGCAAACTATATCCCACTGGTTTACTCTAGCTATTGTGGAGTGTTGCAAGCTAGGTGGGAAGGAACCGCCGGAAGGGCTTAGAGCTCATTCCACGAGGGGCATGTCTTCTTCCTTGGCTCTTCAGAGAGGGGTCCCCGTAATTGACATCTGCTCAGCTGCAACTTGGGCGTCAATTCATACTTTTGTTGAGCATTACTGCTTAGATTCTTCATCTTCCCAAGAAGGCCGGTTTGCTAAAGCAGTACTTCATTCCATCCATGATAAAACTAAATAGTACTCCCACCTACTATTTTCTTACTGCTTTGGAGGCTATCATAGATGAAGAATACGTGGGTGGACACAATCCATTAGAAGAACAAGTTACTTATTCCTGGTAACGTTCTATCGACTGTATGTTCCTCCCACGTATTCCTAATCGCCCCACCTAACCTACTCCGCTGTACAATTTGTTATTTACACTTTCCATTTGCGTGGCACGCCTGGAAGGTTCCTAAAATTATAACGTAAAAACAGGACTGAAGCCAATGGGCGTGGCTCAAGCTTTGTACTACTGGTGACGTCCACACGCGACAGCGGCTCTCGAGGGACATCAACGCCACGACCTCGTGCACAGCACCCTCTGCCGAACAAACTAAACAAAAATAATTTTTTTCAAAAAACATTGCAAAGCTGGAGAGATAAGACTATCATAGATGAGGAATACGTGGGAGGAACATCCAGTCGAAAGAACGTTACTAGTTGGTAAGTAACTTGTTCATTCTGCGCAAACATTTTCTTCTAAACTAAGGGGAAAAAAGTATTGCTTACCTGATTCAGAGAAGTCGCTCCAGAGCATGGGAGTGCAGCTAGGTGTCCAGGGTCACCCCCTCTTGCCTCTGACTCAAGCTGCTGCTTGTGTGCCTTTGAGTCCCTTTACAGGTCTCCCTTGTAAGTTAACGTGCTGCTTCTATAACACTAGAGACTGGAAGAAATCCTCAAGAACTCTTCGTATTTTGCTGCCTGTCAAGACATTGAGCCCTCTCCGGACTACCTTTAGCTCCTCTATGCGCACGACAGACCTGGTTCTCACACCTACAGATGATGATCCTGTGTCCTACAGATGATGATGATCATGTGTCCTCCCATCAAACATGCGTGTACAGCCAACAAGTTGACACAGGAGCAAGGGGCGACAATCCACCCGTGCCCTCACATTGAATTTAGCAGCCTGGCTCCTGAGGTCATAGAATTTGGTCACTTAAACCTGGACCAGTTGCATTGAAAGCCTTAAAGAGGCACTTAAACCAAACACACAACATTGCTATTTTAACAAATGGAAGCGTTTTAGTGTTCTGGTGCAAAACGCGTTCTCTCAATCCAATTGAATGCTCGCCGTAAAAGATTGTTCACGATCTACTATATTTATTAATCTCAGGCTTCGTCTTTAACTCACTAAAAATACACCTGGCTGCTCTCCGCATACACAACTTCACTGAGCAAAGTTTCATGGTGGAAAGCGCCAGTTAAAGCTTTCTCGGAACGTGTTAAAAAAAAAAAAAAAGATACCCTCCAATTCCTAATCCCACTCCCAGCTGGGATTTAAGCATTGTACTTGCAAGGCTCATGGGTGCCCCCTTAGAGAGAGCCTATGCACAATACCAGTCTTAAACATCTCGCATGTAAGACAGCTGTTCGAATAGCTATTGCATCTATCAGAAGTCGGTGAACTGCAAGCACTATCAGTGCAGTACCCCTATGTTGTTCATAAAGACGAGGAAGTACTACACATTCACCCGCATTTTTCAACATAATGTAGATCTACATTTCATGTGAACCAGTCCATAGAACTTCCTGCGTTTTATCCAACACCCCTCAAACACAGCAGAAAAGAACCTTCATACACTGGATGTGCGATGAACTGTCATGTACTACCTACTAAATCTATCAGAAAAACAGATGGTATTTTTGTATCCGCAGCAACTGGAAGAGAAGGGGCTCCTATCTCTAAATCGGCCATTTCTAAATGGATTGCCCACTGCATCCAACTTTGCTATTTTCTTGCTATAAGAATGTTGGCATTCAAACCGAGAGCACACGCGACTCGCAGCATAGGGGCAACTCTAGCCTTCATAGCAAATCTGCCCTTTAATGCCATTTGTAAAGCTGCTACTTGAAGTTCAGTACTCACTTTCTCCCAACATTACTGTCTAGACGAACACTCCAAGGATGTTGGAGAGATGTATCATCTTGATGCTTCATCCCCTCTCCTAGTGAGGCCCCCAGCACTTTTTGGTCTACTTCTGGACCTTTTTCTTTCTATCCAGAATTGAGGGGCAGCCCTCCCAACCCCCCCCCCCTTCACTCTTATGTCCCCTGACCTCTTTGACCTTTAACTTTTCTATCGTGTCTACTTTCCTCCATATCTATCGCTTTAAAGGCATCTGTGTAACTTTTTTGCAGCACACAGCACCTTGTGTGCAGTGTTGCTGGGAACCCTTTGGGTTTTCCTTTGAGATTCTTTCACTATCCTTAATATTTACTGTTCTTAAGGATAGGGGGATATTTTGTGTCCCTCCTAAAACTTTATCCTATGTGCACATACCACCTTAGGTGGAGTTCTAAGGGCATACTTGGAATCCCCCTTCCCTCTGCTCCTGTAACCTTTTAGTCCGTGACAACCCTGGCCAGTTGACGTGATCTACCAACTATTGTGCTGTTATTTTATTGCAGACTGTATTTGGTCTCGGTTATGCACTATAGGGTCACCTATGTTCGAACATGGTGGCTCCTTTCTTTTTTTGCCATTTCTCATGTGGTTGTCCTTTTGTTAGCCCTTCTGGGAGGGGGAGGTCTGTGTATGTGATGCCTTTTGGCGGTGTCCCCACCTAGATGCCAGTGTGTCTGCGAAGACAGGAAGTGCAGAGGAGTTTCACACTCTCCTGCCCTTTGTCTGCCAGAGTTTTAGAATGGAACCAATTTCCATTCGGGGGTGGTGGGGCTGGCTGACCTGATTGGACAGCCACCCGCATCTTTCTGTAAAGTGCAGAGTTTGCAGAGGAGTGAATGGGAAAACCATGTAAAAGGTGAGGTTCCCGACGTGAAGGGCAAGTCCACCACTGAAACGGAAGATCTGAAAGCTGAAGACGACCAGGCACGCCTACAGGCCCTTCCAGTAACTGTGAAGCAACCACTGCTGTCCTGACCCAGTTTTCCTATCGACAGAAGATCTCCAAAGAGGACTCCTCCCCCCTGTCCCCCCCCGATTCTTGTTGGCTGATGGGATCAACTAGCCTCAAGACGAACTACAAATCGAGCCATCTCCCGAGGTGCAGTGACATTCCAAGTCTTCAGACCGCGAATACCGGGAGACCTCCGACCCATTTGCAGTGCAAATTCTTGGCAAGGCCGAATGCATCCAGAACTTTGGTGACCTCCAGTTGGACTTCCAGAGGCACGATCCCACTCATCAAAGTGCCCTCACCATAGTGTAGGACTAAAGAATCAAAGATCAACCGGGCAAAGGCCGTCTTTTGTTGGTGCAGTTAAAAAGGTGCCAAAACAGCAGATCGACCAAGGAGACGAAGGCATACGTACCAAGGGACCTCTCGCTTGAGATTGCTGTTGAGACATCCCATTCAGAGTTCTTCCTTTAGTCACCAGACTGAGGAATCAGGAGACCGGGCTGTTGCTGCTGTACAGAGGACAATCCAGCTGTGTTTACACTTCTAACTTAAGGTACTGTGGGGTGAAAGGTAGAACTTACCTTGAACCGGAGAGTCGCTCCAATGGGACAGTGGTGCGTGAAGAGGTGTCCGGGTGTCCACCCTACCTCTGACCCAGGCTTGCCAATCTGTGTCCCTTTAGGGAGGCCTTTCGTAGGGACCCCCTAACGTGTTATATTCTTAAGCATATTATTCTAGTGACGGGGGAACTTTTCTTATCCTGCTTGTTAATAAGACTTCGGCAACTATCTGACACTGACTTTTTCTCATATAGTTGGGGAATGGAATTTAAAAGCGTTAGGAGCTAGGAAAAGTGTCTCTAGAACATTTAGTATGGCTGCTATGTGTATAACCAACCTTTTTTCCTTCCAAAAGACTGCATCTGATGTGGTTTTGCTAACTAAATGCAATTACCGTTTACCTGTAGAGTAACATGAGTGCATAGAAGAACTGTCATTCGTGTCAAACTCAGTAACAATTGTAAGCGTGAGCAACTACTATTGAAGTAATCTAAGGGTGTCCCTTAATTACGCTCACACCAGAGTAAATACACCCTTGTAGGGAAATATGGCCCAGAGTCTATCTTGCAAAGATAACAAGTTTAATCTTCCAAAAAATGAGGATGTAGCAAAGAACTCTGCTCCCTGAACGGTCTTCTCCTTTCCCTCTTCCGTTCCTTTCTCTTGCCACAGTGATGCCAGGCAGGGGTTTATATACTCCTGGCTTGCTGCAGTTTTCACTGGATACGGGCTATGGCTCCATCCCAAACAGTCTTGCTTCCATACAAGGAATGCTCCAAAGTCTTCCTTTCTTCATTGTCAGCAATTTCTGTCTGGACATGCTACTTTACATATTACTACCTTACATAGGAACATACTGCACCCCTGCAGACTTTTACAAACCTTGAGGCCTATCCCCAGGAAAAACGAAACATTTTTCCAACTAACTTTCTTTCATTCTATCCATACTCCACTTGTTCTACTCATGTTTTTATCTGGTTTTATAATCTCCTTTTAAACCTTATTTTCATAAATCGAGCATGCAAATCAATTTTAGCCTGCATGGGCTCTTGACAGCTGGTGAGTCACTTTGTGTGCTGCAAACACGGTTGAAGCCTGTAGTCCTATCTTTAGCACAGGCTGCATTCTTTCTGAGAGCTCTCCCGTACTAAGATTTTACAAATGCATAGGATTTGACATTCCAAATCTATCCGGCTAATAGTTCATTGCGCTTTATATTTTAAACAATAACTACCTTTTTCAGTGCCTGCCCATGTCTGTGTATTGTTTCTGATGTTTGTTAATCTTCTTAGAATCTCATGCTGTGCATAGTCCGACATCCAGTGGTCACTGCAGAGTATTGCATATTGTTTTTCGAAAGTCGAAAAGGGGACGTCGACATAGGCGTGTCTGTAACACTATCCCTATAGTGATGTGTAGTGTACCCAAAATCCCTCGCGCGTCGAGGGCCCTCAGATTGTTTTTTTCCACCCAGAATACTGGCCGCCTTAAGCGGAGCTCGTAAGAGACATTGCCATTTACTCGACCCTTGGTCGATTTTGTTAATTGTTAACTCATATCACCTCCAGCCCTCTTTCGACGGCCATTCCACATCTCCGCCGAGACCAGGTCTTTTTCGGATGGTGGTTTTCACGGAGGGTGATCCTATCTGCGCTGCCGACCACGTGGCCCGGCCTCGCCGGTCTACACAGTAGGGAGAGTGGGGTCGGGGTGGACATTTCTGTTTCATACTAGAATGCCTTTCCCTTTCTTCCCCCTTTCCTTCTGGGTCGTTATCACTAGTTATGTCCTCAGCTTTAGAGAGGACTCCTTTTAGATGTTGCCCTAATTGTAAAGGCAAATTTCCGTGGAAGCACAAGCGGTGTAACCGCTGCTTTCCCCTCGAGCACGACGAAGCTAGTTGCGCGGCCTGCAAGCTCCTTCGCCCGAAAACTCTGAAGGAGCGCAGAGTTAAAAGGTGGGCAGCCTACGGGATGTCGAAGGCTGAATCCTGCTGCTGCTGAGTGTGACTAAGGGGATAATGATGACTCGACCTCCGTAACGGAGGTTGTTGACCCCCAAACGGAGCGTTCTCGCTCCGTGGCATCTGTCCCCGACTGGCACGGCTCTGGCCCTGCTTTGGGGGATGTACACCCCGGCGACGCTGACAGACAATTACACGTCACAAAACACACAACCCCCGGCCATTCTTCGAGTAAGTCGAAGAAGGCCTCTGCGCCAACGGGGACGCCGACGCAGCCGGCCGTCACCGCCGACCTTGAGGGTCGGCAGCCCTCCCTACAGCCGCAATCGCGCCTAGCAACGGGGCCATCGCATACAAAGGTCGCTACCCCTAAAACATCATCCGTCGAGACGCATCGCAAGAAAGCGTCCGTCGACGGCAATGTTCAAGCTCCGCCGAAAACAACTCCTGATCAGCTCTTGGATGGGAGCTGGAAGCATCGCGAGGATAGTTTCCGAAGACTCAAACGGTGGGTGAAGGATTCACCGAAGCCTACTGAGAAGGTCAAGGAGATGCCGAGACCTAGTGAAGGTGCGACGGGAGCGCCGGAACCCTCCCCTAGGTCGAAGGAGAGACCCAAGGAGACTACTCCACCGTCTGGCCCACGGGACGGCTTCTCAGAGGGCGACGGGGGGGGGGGGATTTCCTCCACTTTGTGGGAGAGAGCTTGACGCCTGGAGGCGGAGGAGCAAGCCTTTCCACCCCTAGACTGTTCTGGGTTTTCCCACTGGACCAGGGAGAGATTTGAGACCTGTATGAACAGGTTGAATAGGTTTGTGTCCATTTCTGAGCACACTACACCTAAAAGACCAAGGGATGTAATCCCTCAAGACCCTCTAGCCAAGGTTCCCAGACTTTGGGACCCCCAGGAAGAGGAACTGTATACGTATGACCTCACTAAAGAGGACCCTATTATTGACACTCAGGACGATGATGAATTTATGGATACTGAGGACTTACAAGATCCTGTAGGAGGCTTTGAGGAAGACCCTGACGTGTGACCCATAGCGGGCCCCTGGGGCGTCAACTGACCCTGATACTTTAGACCTGGCCTCTGCACAGACTACTCCTGTCCGAAGGCCTTCGCCTGTGGACGAACAGCCCACGTTTAATGCAATGCTACGCAAGACGGCTGCACATTTTCAGATCGATACAGGGGAGACTGCCCCCGAGGTTGATTTTGCTGAAAAAATCATCAAAGAAAAGCCACCGGCTAGCCAGGCCATCCCTCTCCTCGATCAATAGGCGCCTCATTCCCTCTTTGTCTACACCAGCCTTAGTCAAGGGTGTTAACCCATGGATTGAGAAGCTTTTTACCCCCTCCCTCTCGGATCCTCTATATATTAGGGGGCATTCTATCCCAGATTCCCTGGTGGGGACCACCGCAAGGAAAAGGGCGGGGGTCCCTCTGTCCACCAGCGAAGCAACCCCTGATAAGGAGGGGAAGAAGCTCTATGCTCTCGGAAAGAGGATTACGGCCTCAGCGGCATTTGCTACGTGGATTGCCAACAATACCACCCTGTTGGCTAGTTACGCTGATGCCCAATGGGGCCTATTGCGCGAAGGCCTACAGGAAGTCCCTGAGCCTCTTTGCACCTGTCTCTTGGCCACTGTTACCGAAGGTACTCAAGTCAACCAGAGCATCATTAAAAATACTCTAGATGCTGCGGAAACGGCTTGCTGTTCCTTAGTCCAGGGCGTACTCCTTAAAAGGCATGCATGGCTTAGGAACTCGGGGTTCAAGCTAGAGACCCAGGCGTCCCTCATTAACAAACCCCTGGAAGACTCCAACTTGTTTGGGAAGGCAGTTGATGACGCCCTGGAAACAGCAAAAAAGCAGCATGAAACCTTGAAAACCCTGCACCAGATCACGAGACCCACAATAAGCGCGGATATGGCAATAGGCGCTTTTTTTCGTGGCCAACGACAACCTCAGCAACAGTATACCTCAGCCAGCAACTGGTCCTCCCCTCAAGGAACCGGTGGTTACAACACACTGTATGCTCAGAGAGGCCAACATCGTGGCAAAGGAAGGGGTCGGGGCCCTACTCCTAGAGGCTCCCCGGCCAACGTCACCAAATGAAAATTCGGGTCCCCACCCATGCATCCCCGGTCGGGGGCCAGTTAACATCTTTTCTCCAGGCATTGGAGGGGATTACCACAGACCGTTGGGTACTGTCAACAATAGCCCACGGTTACTGTATCGAGTTCAGCCGGTTTCCGACATTCAGACCTCCAAAGGGAATACTTCTCACACCAGAACACCACCTCATCCTTCTTCTGGAAGTGGAATTGCTGCTGCAAAAAGGAGCCACAGAGGTCGTGCCTGTGTTGCATGTAAAGGAGGGTATTTATTCAGTGTACTTTCTTGTACCCAAAAAGGATCTAACAATGCGCCCTTTATTAGATCTGCGCCCAGCGAACAAATTTGTAAAACCTCAAAAATTTCGTATGGTGACCCTGCAGGAAGTAATCACCCTGCTCACACAGGCGGATTACATGGCAACACTGGACATGAAAGATGCATACTTTCATATTTCAATGTTGCCAGCGCACAGGAAATACCTCAGGTTCATGATAGAAGGCAAACACTATCAGTTCAAAGTGCTACCCTTCGGCATAGCCTCAGCGCCAAGGGTATTCACTAAGGTACTGGCAGCAGCACATCTGCGCAGGTTGCCCATTCCGGTTTATCCTTACCTCGACGACTGGCTCATAAAAGGGATTCTTTCGAAACGTGCTTCTCAAATACGCAAAAGACTATAGACCGCTTGTTCCAACTGGGTTTCTCCAACGAGAAGTCCAGTCTAGACCTGTGCCAAGTCAAGCAGTTCCTCTTCCCCTCCAACGAGAGGGTCCAAAACATGCTGTTTCAGATCCCTCAATAGGTAGCCGGTCGAGAGGTGAAGGTACGCAAAGCCATGCGATTGCTAGGAATGATGGCGTTATGTATTTACTTGGTCCCTCATGCGCGCCTGCGCCCAATGCAAGAGTGGCTCAACAGCCAGTGGTGTCAGGCCAGCGGACAATGGGACGATCTAGTGGTTGTCTCGCAAGCCCTGGTTCTCTCGCTGCAGTGGTGGTCGAGGGAGAACCTTGTGATGGGGAAATCCTTCACCCCCCCCCAGCAGTGGAAGCCACTCTAACCACAGACGCATCCCTCACAGGATGGGGGGGCTCACCTGTCCAATCAGACTGCACACAGAGTTTGGACTTCAAGTGTGGCGTCCAAACGCATAAACCTGCTGGAATTGTTGGCGGTCTTCAAAGCACTGAAGGCCCTCCAGAGACACCTACAAGGAAAGATGGTGCTGATCCTCACGGACAGCACCCCGGCCATGTACTACCTGAACAAGCAGGGGGGCGTTCACTCTCCAGGACTGTCCAAGCTGTCCCAGAACATCTGGAAGTGGGCTCTCAAACACATGTTCCTGTTATCTCAACATGTACCAGGGGAACTCAATCTTCTGGCAGACGGACTCATCAGAGACTTCCCTCTACTCGCAGAGTACGAATGGCGATTACACGAAGACATAGTCTTCAACGTTTTCGCAGAATGGGGCGTCCCAGAGATCGACCTGTTCGCAACTCTGGGGAGCACCCAATGCCAAGATTACGCATCCAGGTACTCCCAGAACCGCTCCAAGCGGAACAGCCTCTGGCTAACATGGTCGGGGAAATTTGTCTACGCTTCCCCCCCTATGGACTCCCCCCTACCCCCCTCCCCTTATGGGACTTCATGGGAATGGGGATTTACCGAATTCTGCCTCTGGAATTACTGGGTCACTGGGGTTGTAATGCCCCGGTGATTCCGGGAATCACGGAGGCAGAATGGTAATAAGAGTCCGGCGGTAACCTGCCGGTTTTTCCGGCTTAGTTACTGCCGGACTCGTAATGCGGCCCATTGTTTTATATCTGACTCACTTGCTGGACTCCGGTTTAGTCTTTAATTCTATTAAAGTTCACCTAGCTGCACTCTCCGCCTACACTATGTCTCAACATAAGGTGTCATGGTGGAAGGTTCCAGGTATTAAAGTCTTCATGGAGGGAGTGAAAAGAATTCACCCTCCTATATCTGACCCAGCTCCCGGATGGGACCTGAACGTAGTGTTAACCAGACTAATGGGCTCCCCCTTCGAGCCCATGCATAAAGCGAGCCTTACGGACCTCACTCTTGAGACTGCACACTCGATGTGCGCAGGGCGGTCATGTTTTATGTAGAAAGAACTTCTTCTCCACTAAGAAAGACTAATCAGTTCTTTGTCTCAGTGGTGGCAAGAAGAGAAAGAGATGCAGTTTCCAAATCCACTATCTCTAGATGGATTGTCCAGTGCATCACGGTTTCTCTCTTGCTAAGAGAGAACTGCCCTTCAAGCCTAAAACACTCTCTACTCGAGGCACTGGGGCATCCATAGCGTTCATTGCAAATGTTCCCCTCGAGTCCATTTGCAAAGCGGCAACCTGGAGTTCTGTACACACCTTTACCAAACACTATGGTCTAGATGCTCACTCTAGATCTGATTCCCAGGTGGGACAAGCAGTACTAAGACACCTTTTTTCTACTATTCCTTCTCACAACCTACCTCCAACTCCGGGTACTGCTTGCTAGTCTATGCACAGCATGTGATTCTAAGCAGATTAGCAAACGTCAGAAGACATGCATTACTTACCGTAAAAGCATTTCTGATAGTTGTATCTGCTTAGATTCACATGCGCCCACTCTTCCTCCCCGCTCGGATGAAAGGAACATAGACGTCTTATTACTTTCTCTCTTTTCTGTACTCACTCACGTTAGTCATAAGGCTCCCTCATGGCAGAAAAAATACAAACAGAGGGACCTCGACGCGTAAGGGATTTTGGATACACTACACGTCACTATAGGGATAGTGTTACAGACATGCCTATGTCGACGTCCTCTTTTCGACTTTCTAAAAACAAGATGCAATACTCTGCAGTGACCACTGGATGGCGGACTATGCACAGCATGTGAATCTAAGCAGATACAACCATCAGAAATGCTTTTACGGTAAGTAATGCATGTCATTTGCATAAGAGAACCATCCCAGTGCCCCTGCTTCCCTAATCCATTGTAGCTCCTAAAAGAATTCTTGCCAAATTCATGCCAAAACGGCTGTGGTAGCCTTTCAGAGACGTGTTCCCTTGGTGGTTACTGCAAGAGCAGCCACTCTGCCTCTTCCTGCTTTTTGCTGATGGTACACTTGAACTGTAATTCCTGAGCAAAAGCACTGGTTGACCTAGCAGTCCTGCAAAACCTGTTTGGTTTTTATAGTGTCTCGACATCTGGCCCTTGAGTAGGTGAGTAGTGGGAGGATTTTGTGAGGCCATCCTATTATGCTCAACAGGGAGGTTAGCTAAACCCAATCGAGGAGTCAGCCCAGCGGCAACGCTTAGTCTCTGGGTGTGAGAGTGCTCTAGGACTACAAGGAGCCCACAAGTCCAACCTAAGATGCGTTACGGCCTTGTTCCTAAAGGTCACCAGTTTAAAATTATTCACTCTTCAGGTAGGTTTGTGTAGAGAATTTTAGTGCCATTGGTTATGATTAATAAAGAGTCATAAAAAGTTAAATTTCAGATCAGAACTCGCTCAAACCCAACACACTAGGATATACCTAAGAAGGGAATCTTTAACCAAGGTTCCACCACCAAGTTCAGGTCGGGGTGAGTTAAGGGGCAGGACTTTACGCCCTTGTTACCCTATGGGAGACGGGCTGGACGGGAAGCAACAAGAATGTAGACTTGTACCCCTCGCTCAGTTCTTTGGATATTACTTGTGGAGGTTACAGACTTCATTGCAGACTTGTTCTTCTGTCTTGGTTCCTTTCACAAGGGTCTTCTAGACAGAAGATACTTTTGGTTCGTGGGTTTTCGTTTCGGCCGTTGCAGTACTTGGGAATCTGTTCCAGGCAGCTTCCAGGAGAAGTCCCAGAAGAAGACAGACTTTTAGGAGGCTAGCCTAGTTCTAGTGGACAGGGAAACACTGATTTTAGCTAAACCCAATCAAGATAAACATGGCGAGTGGTCAAGGTTTAGTCTTGGAAGAAAGTGAGTGGGGTCAGGATTCCACACAGTGAAGTACACTATTTCAATTTAGACTGGTAAGTACAAGGGAAGTACAAAATTACATGGGGATTTCAAGCCCTAGTGGACTTAATGCTTTGACTGTAGAGTTATGTACAGAATCATGTGGATATGTTCAGCAATTAATTAGTAATCATTTATTAATTAGTAATAATTTTGCAGGAGTGCCAGATTTTTTAAACCAGCCTATACATCATTGTTAGGCAAGATTGTGTACAGTTCCTGGGTGAAAGGTAAAGGCAGAGAGTCGGAGGTAGGAAGGGTCTCTCAGGGAGCCAGGACCGCCAATGTTAATTGAGCACAGTCTAGGGGAAGCTAAAGATCTTCCTTGCAGGTAAGTAAAACTCTTGCACAATGTTTTTAGAAAAGTTTGTAGAAAAAAGATTCACTTGAAGGGCCACAATCTAGGCGGCTTGTGAGGGGTAAAGCTGTAAGCAACTCTGAAAAGGCAACCAAGACGAGTCTCAACTGAGCAAGTAAAGGCTACACAAGAGGTACTTTTGGTTAGAAGAAATGGTTCCAGCTGGCTTCTGCTCCTGTACAGCGCTGCAGATCCTGGTTTTCCTGGGCCTCAGTCGTGGGCCCAAGAGGGAGGACATCTGGGGACTCCTGCACTGCAATGGGAAGGTCAGCGGCAGCAATGGGCAAATTTCGATTCAGCAGCACTTTGTGGTTTCATCTCCTCGTGTCTGACCGCAAATGGCAACACTGCGGTTCTCGGATACCACTTCAGACTTTCCTCGCATCTGGGGTCCAGCACTCTGTTGAGGTGGCTCAGGCTTGGTCAGTCCTGCTTCAGGGAAGTCCGGAGGATCTTCTTGGCGCTCGGCTCGGACTTAAAAGCGATCCATTCGATTTGGAGTTCCTCTCCCTGGCACTTCGGTTCCACAGCCAGCTCCGAGTGGATGTCCACCCAAGTTTACTTTGGAGTTTATTGATCCCACCAACCCAAGGGGAGAAGTCATCCTTGCAGGGCTTCTCTAGTCGAAACAAATTCAGAGCTTCAGCACAGCAGCAGGGTTTCACCGGGCAAACCAACGGTCCAGGAGTTGCAGCATCGTCTCTTCCAAGTTCTTCTTCGGATTCCTTTGTCCAGTGGTCGACTCTGCCTTCCAAGCCAAAAGCCTTGTCTTTTATGCAGATTTCTCCCATTCATTCCAGTCTAGCTGTCAAATCACACAGCAGGGTGGCTGTGCTTGCTGGACAGCAAGCCGGCCAATCACCCTTGGGTGCATTTCTGTAACCAAGGGGATTAAGCATGGAGTTTCGTGCACCTCCCTCTCTTCCTGCCCCTGCCAGACATACTGGAGCCAGAGGCGGGCTTCACTCGTCAAAGGCAAAACAAACAAAAGGGACCAAACCTGGTTTGGTACGCAGAGTAACTCAAGAAGGACCTTTCTGACAAGAAATGGCAAAAAACGACAACCAGGGCCATTTTGACAAAATGGGCACCCATGGGTGCCTTACTGCAGCTGCGAACGCACCCCGCGGTAGAAAAACACAATGGTAGTAAAATGTAAACCACTGCCACCAGCCATTAATTGTAGAAAGGGTAACATAAAATTGTTACATGAGAAACTAGACAAAGGGGATACTAAGTAACCCTTCCAGCACCCTATGCTAAGATAGTGTCTGCCGGGTCTAGAAAGTTACAAAATGTAAGTAAAGTCAATTTCACTTCACTGCTCTTGGAAACAGTAGTTTCATTAAGAGAAGGTATTTAAACCTTTGGGAAATCTGAGACTTTGCTGTGCCACTGCACTGAAGGTGCTGTGTCACAATGCAAAGATGATGCCTATGGAGTTTGTCAGACCCCAAGGTCAAAAGAAACCGAGTCCAAATCACAGAAAAATACATGAGTGGGGAAAAGGTCTCTCTCTCTCCAGGTTAGAAATTAAAAGTCCTAAAGTCCAGCAAAAGAGCTCATGGTCTCAAAGGTAGAAGGGAATTGGCACATCTGAGAATTCTCCCCAACAATCATTAAGATGGCAATTGTAAAGAACAGAATTCTAATTTTAGGCACTTTGGGGACCTTTGCACTGATGTTCTTAAACACACCACCTTCCAGATGATCCAGCCCTTCAGGCCCCTCCCCCTTTCTAAATGAATGTCACCTGATGCAGAATAAAAGTAAATTAAGCCATTGTCTGCATGAGGGGCATCAAGTACCCTGGCGTTACAGGACATCTCATTAGTCTGGAGGAAGGTGGGGAGGATGAGGACTAGCGGTGGAAGAATCTCTACTTTGTCTAATTTGTATTTGTAACTAGACTGTACAAGAACCTTACAAAATAAAATTTTAAAGCTCAAATGTCTTTATTGCAGCCCATCCCAGGGTCTTGGACTCGAATATTCCACTAGTGGCTCGCAAGATCATGCAGCGAATGATCAGACAGTTTGCTGCTGAATATACCTCAAAATCTAGCTCTACTCAGGACCCCAACCATCCCAACAGCACAAAGAACCAAAGTCAGCCAAAAGCATCACAACTGCAGACCTCTCCTACGGCTGCAACCTCCAGAAACCCTGTGCTGAGCAAGCTTCTGATGGCTAACCAAGAATCTCCTTTGGATCTTACTGTTAAAAAGTCACAATTGGAATCTAAAGAACAAGGTATGGTATACAAATGTATCACTTCAAAGAATATTAATCCTAATCAATCAAAATGTGTATTTTATATGGGAAGAGATTAGGAACATTTGTCGATCATGTTTGTCTATTATGTTTATTGAACAGTGTACACATTCTTGCACTGCTTTTTCAGTGTTGAGAGAAGAATAGAAATGTAATTGTTAATCAGCAACTGGTCTACTGATGATGCAAATGGCTGGCTTTGAAGACTAATATTAAAGTTTTTTTTGCAGTTACTCACTACTGTACCATGGAAAACCGTAGCAAACTGTTTAATGCAGTTTAGTGTACAGAAAAACATCCTGGCACTTTGCAAGCATTTTCTCATTGCCATATAGTTTGCAAACACATGATGCCATGCATAAAACCTCTAGGGTCAAATACATAGACTTTTTGTACTCTTGCTTCAAAGCACTGTGGGAAATCTGCCAAAAGTAAATCTTTTGTAATTTGTTTCTTGCACATGGGTTGAGGGGAAGCGTACCTCCCGATTTTAATTCTTTACAAATGCAGAGCTAGATTAAGTTGACCAGAACCTCACTTTGGGCTGCTTGAGATTGGGCACAAATACCTCAGTTTTACTGCCACTTGCTAATTTCTTCCATACATGGTTTAACACTTCCTAGGAGATCTTTTAACCATTCTGTACAGCATTTAAAGCCATGAAATCTGACTTGTGCCATGACTACTACGCTGCACCCCTGCACATCTTGCTCTTATTCCTTCACCTGGATCTTTTCCTCCCCTCTTTCTCCTTACATGTCCTCTGTACTTCTCGTACATCCCGTTCCCTTTCCTACATCCTTATGGGCCTCCCCCAAAATGGGGATGGTACCGGTTCCTGTGGCAGCGAAAAAATTAGCTTCCCCTTTAAGTATACCGCGTGGGTGCGGCCTCGGCCGTTAGACCGCTTCACCTCGGCCCTTTTTTCCACACTGACAGTGTTGGACCTGGCAGCCAGCGCAGAGACTTTTTTTAGTTTTCCGCTTGCTCAGTTTGTTTTTGCAATTTTTATTTCTCTTCTCCCTTCAGTGACTCTCCTTCCGCGGTGCATGTCGTCCGCAGGAGGCTTAATGAGAGATGCCTCATGCGACCATTAGTTCCCGGCTTCAGACCCCCCATGCTCTGTCTTGAGTGCTTGGGGCCCGACCACCGCTGGAGCTCATGTTCGGCCTGCAGCGCTCGGTCACAGGGCATTGAAGAAGAGTTTGTTGCAGTGGAGGGAGATCTTCCACACTTCTCCTCCGTCCCATCTCGAGGACGACTCCACGACCTCTCATCAGACAAGGTAGACACTCTGTTCAGTACGGCTCCACAGCCTGGCGACTCCTTCCCCGAGGCTCTGGCAGATCAGGGTTCCCTCGGAATCAGGTTCTGGCAGGCCTGAGGCCCCTATGGCTACCGGCTCCCAAGCCGATTAGCCCGGGGGCCCTACCAGGCTGTCCTCGGAAGGAAGATCGGGCTTGTTGTCTTCTACCCCAAGGGGGAAGGGATTGTTGAGTGCCACCTCAAAGATTCTGTCCTCGGCTGGATCCAGCACGGCTACTGGCACAGGTGCTGAGCGCTCCCAGCCTACCGGAGCTCGCTCTGAGGTCGTTAGTCAGGGCGTTAAGACTACTGGCCGCCTGGCTGTGGGTTCAGCGCCTACCAGAGCGTTCTCAGAGGTCAACGCAACTGCTTTGGTTGCAAGTCCCAAGCTGTATCCTCTAGTGTCTGAGGCCTCTCTTGGCTCTCAGGGCCTCCGCTCCCTCCCACCCAGGTGTGGCACAAGGCTTCAAAATGGCAGAGCAGCACAGCCTGCCAGGCAGGCTGCTATCTTGGATCCGGCTCGGGGCCCGCCAGTGCTTTCGCCCATTGAGTGGGCTTTGCACAATGATCCTAGCCCCCTTCCCTCCGGAAGTGGCAGTGAATCCTACGGTGCAGGTTTCTGGTCCATGCAGGGATTCATCTACCCATCAAAGCCGTACGGCTCAAACACCAGGTGCCTCCACGCTTTGACCAGGAACAAGAGGCCCAATGCCTCGGAGGGCCGGGCTCCTAGGGATCCAGCGGTTTGTGAGGACCGCTTCTTCCAGCGCTTCCTTCTCCTCATGCGTTCCCCTCAGATGAAGGGGCTCCTGAAGGACATAGTGAAGGCCATCCCGCAGGTGATGCCTCCCCGGCATCCTCCTCTGAGTGGTTCTCCTGTCCCACCTGCGCGCCCAGTTCTGGTGCCAGTCCTTCCACCGTTTGACCCCACACCCCAAAAACCACCTCCTGTGCCAACAACACCTCCCCCTCAGCAGCCGTTGAACTAGGCTGCAGCTCTGTGGGGTGGCGGGGGGCAGAGGGGGGGCAGAGGGGGGCGTGAGACTCCGCCGGTACCAGTGTCCGGGACTCGGATTCCTCTGTCTGTTAAAAAAAAGGGGGGGGGGGGTTTGGGGGGGCGATGGTGACTGACGTCCTGGACGATGAACCTTCGGCATCTATTAAAGCCTTTCATGACTGCCTTCAGGGCCTGGTGGAGTTTTTGGGCGTACCTCTTCCTGAGTAAGCCCTCCAGGAGTCTGGGTAATAGCAGAGGTCTTGGGCAAGCGCACCACGATCCGTTCTGACATCCCCCTCCAGAAGGATGTTCTGCAGGTGGCGCAGAAGGTCTGGGAGAAGCCCAGGGCCAACGCCCAGAGGAATAAGAAGTTGGACAGCAGGCTTAGGCTGACTGACGGGGAGCCAATCCTCCTTGCCTTCCACCCGCAGCCTCATGCCTCTGTGGTGGCTGGGGCCTCGTTGTATTCTAAACCATCGTCCTCCATGGGAGCTGCCTCCAGTTGCCTCTCCAAGGAGGACACAGTCCTTGGGAAAGCCCTGTTACTCCATCTGGGGACTGCATCTCCGGCAAGCCAACAGGGACGCCCTCTTGACTGCGGCTAACCAGAAGCTGTGGTCGGAGCTCTGGGAATTTCTGCCCAACCTCCCTTCTGACAAGCAAGCCTCCTTCAAGGCTGGTCTGGCGATTCCCGGGTCATTGCGCAGGACCTCAGTCTTTGGTCTCCCACATCGACACAGCTAGCGGGGGGCTGTGCTTTGGGGTCGAGATGAGAACGGCGGTGTGGATGCACACCACAAAGTTCATCTGATGCACAGGAGCGGATCCTGGATCTGCACTTTAAGGGTGTCGACCGGTTTTGTTCGTCAACCGATGAACTGACAAAGAAAACCTCCACTCAAACCGCCAAGTCCTTGGCCATCCTGCCAAAACCAGATCAGAAGTCCTTCCCTCAATACTAGGGTAGGTTTGAGTTCAGCCCCTGCGCGTTCTCCGGCTTCAAGAGGTTTTGAGACTGATGCACGGAAGCCTGACCGGTCGACCCAGCGACAACAGGAGGAGGTAGCAGAGGATGTTGCATAGGTTTTTACTCACCCCCCCCCCCCCCCCCCCACTCACCCCATGTCCCTATCCCTGACACCAAGAAGCAGTGACGTCAAGGTCGGGGAACGCAACTTGTCTATCGGGGTGCAGTTTGGCTCTGTTCCAGGACTCGTGGAAGCATCTCTTCAGCAATCCATGTATCTTCACTGTAGTCTCCACAGGGTTCTGTCTTCCTCTTCCTATGCCTCTTCCATCCTCTTCAACAGATCGGGTCCCTTGCTCTTTTACGGGAGGTCCTTTCGCTCATGGAGATAGAACCGTTCCTCTTGTAAACAGGGGCTTCGGTTACTATTCCAGGATTTTTGTGGTCCCCAAGAACAACCAGGCTGGCCTGAGGGTAGTCCTGGACCTGTCCTGTCCTTAACGCAGCAACGCTTACAGATGATTACTCCTGCACACACAGAGTCTGCGCAGGGGACTGGATGTCAAGGATGCATACCTGCATGTGCCCATATATCCACTGCTTCAGAGGTTTCTATGTTTCAAGATTGTCGCACCAATTTCAGTACTATATGCTGCCCTTCGGCCTGAATTCGGCCCCTCGTGTCTTCACGAAATATATGAACGCAGTGGCAAGCCTTCTCTGCTTGGAGCGCCATCATCTATATCCTTACTTGGACTGGCTGGTGAGGGCGGCGTCACCCAAAGGGGTTTTGCACTCCTGCCACAGACTGGCAGATACCCTTCGTCTGCTGGGGTTTTCCCTCAAACGGATGAAGTCATAATTGTGCCAATCTCAGGAACTGGTCTTCCTTGGAGTGCGTTGGAACACTACCGTTCAGCAGGTGTTTCCTACGCCGAGAAGCTTGTCCTTCCGCAAGGCGGTGGGGCACTTTCTGGCCAGCCTGACCACCTGCGCATAGTGGTTACAGCAGATTCTGGGCCCAATTGCCTCCTGCATGCTCACTGCACAGCATTGCCTCCTGCATGCTCATTGCGCACCACGCCTGCTTCAAGATGAGGCACCTCCACCTGGTGGCCAATTGCGATCAAGGGACAGGGTCTCAATCGGTCAGGATCCCTATACCGCTGTTCCTTCCGCCCCATCTTCACTGGTGGCTGATGGATTGCAATGTTTCAGTGGGAGCATGTTAGGGAGAATTTTCTATTTTTGTGTTTGATTCCTCCCACCTTAGAGACCACCAGCTCTTTTTGCTGGACTTAAGACTTTTTAATTTTAAACCTGGAGTTAGACCTTTTTCTCACTTTCTCATGTATTTTGACCTGATTTGCAATTAAGTTTCCTTTGTTTTTGGAGTCTGACAAACTCCATAGGCATCTACTTTTCGTATGGTGACACACAGTACCATCAGTGTCACAGAAATCCTTTAGATTTCTTCATAAGGTTTAAATACCTTTCCTTGTGTGAACTACTGTTTCCCAAGAATAGTAAAAAGAAACTGACTTTACTTATCTTTTCTTTGTAGGCCCAGCACACCCCATTTTATGAGGAGTGCTGGCGGGTTGCCTACTAGCCCCTTATTAGGTCTCCTATAACATTTTTAAGTTGCCCTCTCTAATTTAAATGGCTTTAAATGGCTGGCAGCAGTGGTTTAATTTTCCTACCATTGTGCTTTTCTACAACAGGCTGAATCCTCGCCTGCAGTATAGCACCCATGGGTGACCATTTTGTCAAAATGGCCTTGGTCGTAATTTTTCGCCATTTTCTGGATGTGAGGTCTTTCTTGGATTTTACTCTTTGCATCGAGGCAGAGTTGTATCTTTTGCCTTTGGAGGGCAGGATGTGAGGGAGGCAGGAGGGTACACTCAGTGGTGGCTCCGTGTACCCTCCTGCCTAACCGGAAAAGAAACGGCTATCCAGCCCCCTGGCACCCTCACCTGGATAGGACCAGCCCACCTCTTTGAAGCTCACGAAATAACTCAATTGGCCTTGAAAAAGACTAAGGTTGAAACGCGCGTCGGCTATGTGAAGTGCCATTATGTTAGAAATGTATTTCATTAGTGCTGATTAACTAAGGAAATAACACAAATCACGTGTCTAAAACAAAACAAACTTGACTCATCCATTACCTGTGAAAGTTGCTAAACTAACAAACCCCGGACCATCTAATCCGACCAGCGCCTACAGGTCCACAGTCTGTCAAACCCCCAAATCGTCTTTACAATTAGGAACCCTGGAGTTGGTTCCTTGACAAACCAGGACTCGGGCTGCAGGTGTTACAGAATAATCCAACAAACAAGAAGTGCGCAGGAGAGAGGGAGTTCCACTTTCCAAAACTCCATCCATGCTCAAATGTTTCCCAGAACAGTAGAGTGAAATTGACTACTTAGCATTGTACTTGCTAGACCCAGCACACCTCATCTTACACATGCTTTGAATATTCCCCGTCAAGCTGGGAACATGTCTTTTTTTAAAAAGCATTTTCCCTTGGAAAACTTCGACACTTTAGTGTCCCAACGACTTCCTTTTGGGGCGCTTACGTACCACCCAATAAGCACATAGGGTATAAATAGACCCGCACCCGCGGCTTCTCCTCAGAATTCAACCGTCTCCAAAGTGTCAGGATCACCTTGTGCTTTCTACAGATTGGTGTGTTGTAGTCTTTTCTTTCCCAAGGTCAGGGAAAGCATTGTTTCGGTCCTGCGCTACTTGCGGAATGAAAAAAGTATATGAAGTGGATGGGCACATGGACTGCCTCTATTGCCTCTACCCTCATCACTCCGCCGATACCTGCGACATCTGCAAGGGTTTCTCGCAAAAACATTCAAGGACCGCAATCGGTGGCTGATATCGTGGCTGTACGATGGGGCCTACTCTCCATCGGAGGTAGGATCGGTGCTCAGTCTAGTATCGGAGAGACCTTCCCCAGCAGTTGTTTGCCAGTCGGTGTCGGCTGAACGGCCGGCAAAGAAGTCACGGCCTACAGGAAAAAGTGGCCGCCCCTGTTCGGGGAAACACCTGACGAAAGGGGCTCCTTCATCCTCTAAACATGGTCGGGACTGGTCCGACTGAAGACCGGAGAAATCTTCACCGTCTTCGAAAAAAGTTCAAAAAGACTCTTTTCGAAACGCTCCTCTTCAGGAGACCATCATAGGTCTTCCTTGAGCGGAGATTCTTCGAAGCACCTATCCGGAGATTCAAAAAAGGCAGGTTCGCCTGACAAATCTGTGCCACAGCTGCCAGCGCCGTCGGCGGGAGTCCCGTCAATGCCTTCACTGCCGGCCGCAGTGTGTCTCCACAGTGGTGTCATCTGCTTCAGTGGCAGCAATCAATGAGGGCCCGAGGTCGTCGTCGACGTGCTACCACAGTGAGTGGAGCTTGGCAGCCTTCGACGTATGACTCCCTTCTGCCGGACACCTTATTACAGCATGAGTCTGTCCTTTCAGTGTCTTCGATGGAGGAGGAACGAGAGCTAGTGGTTAACCCAACAAGCGTTGGCTTACAATGCGTTGGCCCTTCGTCGTCGGCAGGAGTACAGAATGTTCCACCTGCGTCTCCTCTACAGAACCCGCAGTCGGTGCTGTCTCTACAGGTCTTATCTACACTGCAGTCCCTTTTAAGTCAGCTGGATGCAAGACTGCCTTCTGTGGGTACGCCTCCGGTAACGCCTATCATCGACGCGGCAGGTGCCCCTCGGCGTTCAGCGTCCACGGCTGAGTTGCCAGCTTCCCGGCCGATGAGCACAGAGCCTCCTCGTTTCCACCTAGAGGAGGGTGAGCTGCAGGGCTCTGAATCCGACCAAGGTCCCAGGGACTCCATCTGACATTTCGTCGTCGCCATCGAGAGATCCAACATGGGAGTCTGATGTGGAAATAGAGGCTCCTAGGAGTCCGGCGCAAACATCGCCCCCGGATGACATTGGGGCATTCCATGCCATGATGGCAAAAGCCTGTCGAGTTTGGTCTGACCCCAGAGGAAGAACGGAAAGAATGTTTCCTATTTGACCACATGGGAAAGCGAAGGAAGGCGGTTTTCTCCGTTCCAATCCTGGACCATGTTTGGCAAGAAGGCCTACGTACCATGCACCACCCATTTTCAGAGACTGCAGTTAAGGGCAGGTTATAGAAAAAAATGTAAGGCCCCGGACTCTACACCAAAGTGTTTGGTTGCTCAACCTACCTCTGAATCGGTGTTAGTGGCGGCAAGCAGGAATGCCAGAACATAGCACAATTGCACTACACCTCCTGACAGCGACGCTAGAAGACAAGATGCCTTCGGAAAGAAGGTTTTAACAGTGGGGGCGACAACAGTTAAAGCCGCTAACTCGTTGGCGATTATGGCGCGCTACGACCGCGAAATGTGGCATCGGCTGGCTCCTATGTTAGAACATCTACCCGAGGAACACAGGAAGGGGGCCATGTTATTTGGGGGGTGAAGGTGAGGAGGTATCAAATCACAGCATTAACATCGCTGTAGATTTAGCGGAATCTGGGTTCAAGCAAATAAATAATGGGGTGGTGCTAAGGAGGCAGGCCTGGCTAAAGTGCATAGACTTTAGGCCTAAGGTTCATTACAAGGTACTGAACAGGCCCTGTGAAGGGGAACAATTGTTTGGGGAAAAAATAGATTAAGCCCTCAAGGGCATGACAGAGGTCTCCGATACGGCGATGTCATTGGGAGCTTTGCAAAGCGGGTGGTCGTTTCGTATCTTTCGCCCCTTCCGTGGAGCTTCAGGAAACACCCGGTTTTCTGCCTCCAGAGACCGGCACTACAATCTGTCTGGATAATCCTCACAAGTATATAGACGGGCAGTACAGTCTACGGGAAGAAGCCATGATTTTCAGGCATCCAGAAGGAGAGGAGGACAACCCTCTTCAGCCAAGGGTAAACAAACGAAAACACCTCGACGACTGGCTCATAACAGGGGATTCTTACGAAACATGCTTCTCCAATACCCAAAAGACCGTAGACCTTTTGTCCCAACTGGGCTTTTCCATCAACGAAAAGAAGTCCAGCTTAGACCCCAGCCAAATCAAACAATTCCTAGGGGCTCTAATTCGAACAAAGGACGGCCTCGTCTTCCCCTCCGAGAGGGTCCAAAACATGCTGTTTCAGATCCCTGATTATGTGGCAGGTCGAGAGGTGACGGTACGCAAAGCAATGCGCTTGCTAGGGATGATGGCGTCATGTATTTATTTGGTACCTCACGCGCGCTTGCGCATGCGCCCAATGCAAGAGTGGCTTTACAGCCAGTGGTGTCAGGCCAGCGGACAATGGGACGATCTAGTGGTGGTCTCGCAGGCCTTGGTTCTCTCGCTACGGTGGTGGACAAAGGAAAACCTGTTATTAGGGAAGACTTTTGCCACACCCGCAGTGGAAGCCACTCTAACCACAGACGCATCCCTTACAGGATGGGGGGGGGGATCACCTATCCCATCAGACTGCTCACGGAGTGTGGACTCCGAGCTTAGCATCCAAGCATATAAACCTGCTGGAACTACTAGCGGTGTTCAAAGCACTGAAAGCCTTTCAGTAACACTTACAAGGAAAGACAGTGATGGTCCTCACAGACAGCACCACAGCCATGTACTACCTCAACAAGCAAGGGGGCACTCACTCTCCAGGACTGTCCAAGCTGTCCCAGAATATATGGAAGTGGGCTCTCAAACACATGTTCCTACTATCACAACATGTACCAGGGGAAGTCAATCTGCTAGCAGACAAACTCAGCAGAGACTTCCCCCTGCCCAAAGAGTACGAATGGCAATTGCACGAAGACATCGTCTTAGACGTCTTCACGCAATGGGGATTCCCGGAAATAGACCTGTTCGCAACCCTGGAGAACTCACAATGCCAAAGTTACGCCTCCAGGTACCCCCAGAACCATTCCAAGGGGAACGGTCTGTCGATTCAATGGTCAGGGAAATTTGTTTACGCCTTTCCCCCCGACTCCCCTCCTCAACAAAGTGGTGCACAAGATGCACCAGGAGCAGGTTACCATGACACTAGTGGCCCCAATGTGGGCCCGGCAGCCATGGTTCGCTCACTTGATGGAGATGTCCCTATCTCCCCCAATGAAACTTCCCTGCCCATACAACATGCTGTCACAAGACAAGGGCAGGACACTGCATCCATGCCCTCAGACCATGAACTTAGCAGCCTGGCTCCTGAGATCATAGAATTTGGACATTTACATCTCCCACAGAGATGTATGGACATCCTCAGGGAAGCCAGAAAACCTAATACTCGCCACTGCTATTCTAGCAAGTGGAAAAGATTTGTCATCTGGTGTAGAGGTAAGAACATCAACCCGGTTGACTGCTCTGCCACTAACATTATCCTGTACTTGACCCATTTACTGGATTCAGGTCTAGTGTTTAATTCCATTAAAGTCCACCTAGCGGCACTGTCTGCATACACCACTTCCCAACTTAGTGTCGTGGTGGAAGATACCAGTTATCAAGGCCTTCATGGAGGGGGTAAAGAGAATACACCCTCCGATGGCTAACCCAGCTCCCGGATGGGACTTAAACGTGGTACTTTCTAGACTCGTGGGCACTCCTTTCGAACCCATGCACAAGGCAACTCTTAAAGACCTCACTCTTAAGACTGCTTTCCTAATAGCTATCACCTCCATTAGGAGAGTAAGTGAACTACAGGTCCTTTCTGTACTAGACCCCTTCGTAACAGTTCACAAGGATAAGGTGGTTCTACGCACACACCCAAGGTTTGCACCAAAATTCATCTCGAAATTCCATGTAAACCAGTCTATAGAACTACCAACGTTCTTTCAAAACCCTTCCAGCTTGGGAGAAAAAAGTCTGCATACACTAGATGTACGCAGAGCTGTCATGTTCTACATGGAAAGAACCAGAAAACTGAGAAAGACTAATCAGTTCTTTGTCTCGGTGGCAGCAGGAAGAGAAGGAGATGCAGTTTCAAAGTCCACTATATCTAGATGGATTGTTCAATGCATCACTCTGTTACACTCTTGCTAAGAGAGAACTACCCTTCAAGCCAAGAGCACATTCCACTCGAGGCACTGGGGCTTCCATAGCATTCATTGCAAATGTTCCCCTTGAGTCCATCTGCAAAGCGGCTACCTGGAGTTCTGTGCACACCTTTACAAAACATTACTGTCTAGATGCACACTCTAAATCTGACTCCCAGGTGGGACAGGCAGTATTAAGACATCTTTTCTCTACTGTTCCTTCTCATAACCCACCGCCAACTCCGGGTACTGCTCGCTAGTCTATGCACAGCATGTGAATCTAAGCAGATTAACAAACATCAGAAGACCATGCATTACTTACCGTAAAAGCATTTCTTAGATTCACATGCGCCCACCCTTCCTCCCCGCTCGGATGGAAGGAACATAGACATCCTTTTCTATATTTCTCTCTTTTCTGTACTCACTCACGTCTAGAAGGCTCCCTCAGGGCAGAAAAATACAAACAGAGGGACCTCGACGCGTGAGGGATTGTGGGTACAATGCACGTCACTATAGGGATAGTGTTACAGACACGCCTTGTCGGCGTCCCCTTTTCGACTACGAAAAACAAAATGCAATACTCCGCAGTGACCACTGGATGTCGGACCTATGCACAGCATGTGAATCTAAGCAGATACAACCATCAGAAATGCTTTTACGGTAAGTAATGCATTGTCATCCAAGTCAGCACAATACCTCAGAACAGAACATTTTTGTTATGGAGAATTCTCATAAATGTGCTAATTCACTTCTACCTTAGTGTCCGCAGCTCTTTTAGCTGGACTTTAGGGCTTTTAATTTCTAACCTGGAGAGAGCAAGACCTTATTCCCAATCTCTCGTATTTTTCTGTGTTTTGGACTGTTTCTTTTGACTTTGGAGTTTGACGAACTCCATCAGCATAATCTTTACATTGTGACATCACAGCATCTTCAGTGCAGTGGCACAGGGAAGTCTTAGATTTCCCAAAGGTTTACATACCTTCTCTTGGTGAAACTGTTTCCAAGAGCAGTGAAGTGAAATTGACTTTACTTACATTTTGTAACTTTCTAGACTCCGCACACACTATATTACAATAGGGTGCTGGAGGAGTTTCTTAGTATCCCCTTTGTCTAGTTTCTCAGGTAACATTTTTGTTACCCTTTCTACAATTAATGGCTGGCGGCATTGGTTTACTTTGTCTTACCATTGTGTTTCTACCGCAGGCTGCATTTGCAACTGCAGTAAAGCACCCATGGGTGACCATTTTGTCAAAATGGCTCTGGTTGTCTCTTTTTCGCAATTTCTTGTTGGAAAGATCCTTCTTGAGAATTGTTCTGCGCATCAAACTAGGTTTGGTTCCTTTGTTCGTTTTGCCTTTGGCAGGATTCACGTGTGAAGCCCACCTCTGCCTCCAGCGTGTCTGGCAGTGGCAGGAAGTGAGGGAGGTGCACGAAACTCCCTGCGCTTAATCCCCTTGGTTACATGAATGCACCCAAAGGTTTGTCCGGCTGGATGTCCTTGAGGACAGCCATCCTGCTGTGTGATTGACAGCTATGCTGCAAATGAATGGGAGAAACCTGCATAAAAGGCAAGACTTTTGGCTTGGAAGGCAGTCGACCATTGGACGAACTAATTCGAAGAAGAACTTGGAAGAGACGCTTGCTGCAACTACTGCACCGTTGGTGTGCCCAGTGAAGCCCTGCTGCATTGCTGAAGCTCTGAATTCGCCTTGACTAGAGAAGCCCTGCAACGGATGACTTCTCCCCTTGGGTTGGTGGGACCAATCGACCCCAAAGCGAACTAGTCTTGACATCCTCTCGGAGCTGGCTGTACTTCCACTGCTGCTGCAGGAACAGATTGCCAGGCAGAGGAATACTAGAATAGAGTGTCTCGTTTTTAAGTCGGACTTGATCTCCAGGAAGATCCTCCGGACTCCCAGGAAGCAGGACGGACCAAGCCTGAGCCGCCTCAACAGATTGCTGGACTCCAGTTGTGAGGAAAGTCCATAAAGGTATCCGAGAACCACGGTGGTGCTATTTGCGACAGCCGCTGATCTGAAGTTTGCCCATTGCTGCCGCCGACCTTCAATTCATAGTGCAGTAGTCCCCGGATGTCTCCACGACTGAGGCACATGTACGGTATCTGCAGACCTACACAGGAACAGAAGCCAGCTGGAACCACTTTCTTCAAACCAAAGGTACTGTAAAACTAAGAGGACTTACCTCTTGTTGTATAGCCTTACTAGTTCTCAGTTGAGACTTGTCTTGGTTGCCTTTTGCAGAGCTGCTTGCAGCTTTGCCCCTCACAAGCTTGTTGCCCTACAGTGATTTCATTTTATACGAAGACTTCTAGAACATTGTGCAAGACTTTTTACCTACCTGCAAGAAGTGCTTCAGCTCGCTTAGACTTTTGCTCAACTAACATTGGCTGTCCTGGCTCCCTGAAATACTTTTTCTTACCTCTGACTTTGTGCTTTAACTTTTCCCCAAGTAAGGGTTAATTTAGTTATGGAGAGTTCAAAAAGTACTTACCTGCTTAAGAAGATTTGTTAACCATTGTTTTATTCCTTAATTTCCTTTTGACACTAACCTTAGTATTGCTCTAAATGTGCCAGTGATAGATGTCCTCAGTGTCCTAGTTATTTAAGTCACCTCGGGGTATAGGAAGTATCTGTGTGCCATCCCAAATGGGTATCTACTGATTTACTGAAACTGAGTATTTTTGGAGAGTATTATTGTGTTAAATATTTTTCTCCCCTTCTAAGGAAGGCTTATTCAACTGACTGGTAAATTAATGAATGTTTAATCAAGAAACCTTTAGCGTAAGTGTTTATTTGGATACTTGTCACTGTGAATCTCTGTTGCAACCGTACAGCTCACATGGACCCCTCCTTGAGATAAGCCTGGCCGCTCAGTCACTCTACCAACTTGTGTAGTACATGCTTATAGCAAAGTTTGGGGTTAACTATTGCCAAGAGGACAAGGCTGGTGCAGTCTCCCACAGGGTACTGCATACAATCGTGCCTAACAATTTTGCAGCAGGTGAACTTCAGCACCTGTAGCCAAAAACCTGGTCGTAGAATTACTTTGTCAAGAAGACAGGACACTGGAAGGACGTTTGCAGCAAGGATCACAGGGAAGGCTCTAGACGAGGTTTTCTTCGCTGCTGGATGCGACTCTGGATTTGGCGCCTTTTTCAGGAGCACTGAAGACAGAATATCGCTGTTCGGATTCTCATAGTTTGCAAGGTCCAGCACTATGGTGAGGGTCCTTTTCAGACTCGATTCACGTCTCTGGAGGTCCAGCAGGATGCCATAAAGTAGCGAGATTGAGAAGTCGGAAGACTGTGCAAAGCACAATGGCTTGAGGTCCCAGGGTATTTTGGTATTGCAGCCCGCAAGGTCACAGTACGGCTTGGGATGGCTCAAAAAGCAGGTCTTTTTCATTCTAGCGGGTCTCACCAGGCTCTGGGTTGTCGTTCCTGGAGTCCCCAGGTCGATTGGAAGGAAGGGCTACAGCAGGCTCTCCAGTTGCTGGAAATCTCAGCCGCGTCTTTCATCCTCATCGGTTTTGGTTCCAGTGGTCGACTAACTTCAGCTTCCAGGATCAGACTTTTATGCAGGAACCCAGCCAATCAAACAGCCTTGCAACATTCAAACATGGGCGTGGGGGGGTTGGCAGTCCCTTCAGGACAGCCACCCGCCCAGTTTGAACTGGTTTCTCAAAAGCAGGCTGGCAGACAATGGGCTGCAGAGTTTTGAACTCCTCCCTCGCTTCCTGTCTTCAGACACTCAAGAGCTTGGGCGGGGAATCAACAGGATTTCTGCTGAGGATTAAAAAAATCACACAAGGAACAAGAAAGGACAAACGGTAAAATGGCGAAAAAAGGAAGACCCAGGGCCATTTTGGTAAAATCGGTATAAATGGGTGCCTGTGGTGAAGGTCCACCGAATTAATAAAAAAAGGTTCACTGCCACCAGCCATTAAAGGTAAGTTTGTTCTTGTAACAGAAATGTTATATTTAAAATGAGAAGGAGCATACTCTGGATCTCCCCAGCACTACACATAATGTGGCTGGTCTCGCCTAATAAAATGTGAAAGGGATCCAAAGTTCCTTTCTACCCTTGAGAACTGTAGTTCTCACGGTTAGCCAGAGAAAGTTAAAATGGGAGCCCTGTTGGGGAGAATTTTCATTTCGAGGGGATTGGGTCCTCCGATGTATTCCATATCTATGACGGTAATCACCACAGCTGTGCTGCTTCGGAAAATCTTCGGCATCTGCATCGATGACGTCGATACGCCGCCCTCGAGGACCTCCTCTGACGGCCGACGTCACTGGATGTTAGAAGTAGGGCGCACGACGCCTGTAGCCTCAGTTCTGTTTTTTTCGCGAACGTGTTTGCTTCGTGAATTTCGGTACGCCTAGACTCTTTGGAGTTTCTGTTGTTCATCTCGGTTCTTCGAACCTGTTCGTTTGTGAAGTTATTCTTCGTGAAGATGTTTACCTCGTCTTCCACACCGCGTACGGGCTTTAAGAAGTGCGGGGACTGTGGGTCCAAGATGAAGGTCACGGACTCGCACGTCACCTACCTCTGGTGCCTCGGGGAGGCCCATGACACGGATGACTGTCGACTGCCAGTCGCTCACGTTGAAAGCCTTGCGGGAGCGCAAGAAGTTATCGGTAGGTAAGGTGTCCAAGCCCCAGAAGTCGAGGTCTGCCGGGCTTTCGACGGACGACTCGAGGGGCGACTCTGTGTCGTCGTCGGAAGTCCAGTGGGTCCTGGTCCTGGAGTCGGTCTCGCCACTCCTCTGCCTCTTCGAGGCACTCCCGGAAGCGCCGTCATCGGTCGCCTTCCCCGTCCACATCCGAGGACTCCGCCCGTCGGCGGGTCGCTTACCTCACCAAGCATGCAACACCGGAGGAATGGGCTTCCTTCGGGAAGAAAATGTTGGCGATTCTCGAATCGCAGGGCACTGGTCCGTCCGCGCCTCCGAGTGGGGTCGGTCGTGATCAGCCGAGAGACGCCGCTCGCACGCCTTCGGGCTCGGGTGGTCGTCACGATTCGCGGGAAAGGTCCTGCTCGGACAAGAGGAATCGTTCTCGGCATGCCCGGTCCTCGACGAGCACGAGACCGAGTAAGCCTGTGAAGTCTTCATGGAAGACATCGACGCCTGTGGCACCGAGGTAGTCGACGGACTCTCGAGGCTCCGCCTCCGAGGAAGTTGTCGGCGCCCAGGATGTCGAGGGACACGCTCAGGGCTCCTCCCTCGAGGCCTGTGTCGATGCTGTCGGTGCCGTGTCTGTCGTCGGCGCCGATTCACTCGACGCCGTGTCGATGGGGGGGGGGGGTACCCCGTGGCTCGGGGGAACCTCCTAGGAAGGCTCTGGCATGGCTTTGGTTCCAGTTCTGTGCCTTCTTACCGCCATCTGGAATTCATTTCAGAGGTGGATGAGGGCTTTGATGATGGCATGGTGCCTGACACGGTGCCTAACGAGATTCTCTCGGGCCATAGCCAGTTGGAGGACCTGAGGCAGTCCCTGCATGATGCTAGTGGGCTGGACACCTCTCTGGAGGTGAAGTTTTGTAGGCCTGAGCCTGGCACTAATGCCGATTTTTTTTGTACCGGCGACTTATGTCACGGGTCACCGAGTACTTAGGATGGTCTGCTCCCCCAGGGGAGTTTGTTCAGGATGACCTTATGGATATCCTCGACATTGGTCCACCAACTGACCCGGTACTGCCATTCCATATGGCTCTGCAAAGAAGAGTGGCAGCGGCTTGGACTGCTCCGGAGAGTCTCCCGGCAGTGAGCAAGTCTTTGCCGCGAAAATACTGCCCTGCCAGTATTGACCCCTGCTACTTGTCCAAGCACCCTACTCCGGAGAGTTTGGTGGTGCAGGTGGCTATGGCCCCGGCAAAGCAGGGGTCGTACCCTACCATCCCTCCTGATAGGGACGACAAGCGTTTTGACGGCTCGGCGAAGAAAGGGTTTTCTGCAGGGGGTACGGCGCTTCAGGCGGCCAACTCCATTTGTGCCTTGTCTCGTTTCACGCACTCTGTGGAACTGTTTCCTGGCGGCTGAACATATTCCCGAAGGGGATGAATGGGATGGTTTCCTTGCCATGGTTCAGGATGGCAAGGATGCTGTGTGAGGCTGTTCAGTCGGGTTTGGACATGGCAGATTGCGTGAGCCGGTCCATGGCGGCGATCACCGTGATACGCAGGTTTGCTTCTGATGTGCAGGCCCGGCTCCTCAACATGCCCTTTGATGGGGAACATCTTTTTGTCAGCAAGGCTGACGAGAGCCTTGAGAGGTTGCAGACCTCCAAAGCTGCAGCGAAGTCGTTGGGCGCTGCAGTTTGACAACCTCCGCCTTTTCGTCCTAGGGGACACCAATGGAGGGGAGGTTCCTTTCATTATTACTCATCCTTTAGTAAAGCGAGAGGAGTTGCCAGTCAAAGGGGCCACCGTAGGAGTGCCAGAGGTGGAAAACAAGGTACTTGAGGTGCCAAGGCCGCTCGGGCTGTTGCCTCTTTGCCCTCAGTCAACGCTGCAGCCGCTTCAGCTCAGTCATGAGGCCATGTCCCATGGTTTGCCGGTTGGGGGAAGGCTGGCACAGCATCTTGCAGAGTGGCGCGCCATTACTTCAGATGTGTGGGTTCTGGAGATCATAACCCACGGCTACGGTCTTCCTTTCCGGCAGAGGCCTCAAGATAATCCACTGGGGAATCTCTTTGAAGAGTCCGGATCCGCTCCTTGTGCAGGAAATTCCATCCCTGCTGGAGAAAGGCGATATAGAACTGGTGCCTGTAGCGGAGAGGAACAAGGGATGGTATTCCCCTTATTTTTTGATTTCCAAGAAAGACTGGGGATTGAGACCCATCATGGACTTGCGCGGTTTGAACAAATTCCTCAGGAAGGACAAGTTCAAGATGGTTACTCTTTCTCAAGTCCTTCAGGCCCTTCAACTTCAGGACTGGTTGGTGTCTCTCGACCTCAAGGACGCTTATTTTCATGTGCCGATCCATCCGAAGCACAAGAAGTACCTGAAGTTTGCGGTTGGCGACTCGCACTTTCAGTTTCGGGTCCTGCCGTTTGGATTGACCTCCGCCCCGAGAGTCTTCACCAAGCTCATGGTAGTGGTGGCAGCGCACCTCAGGAAAGGGGGATTCATGTCTACCCCTACCTGGACGATTGGTTGATCAGGGCGTGCTCTCCCGAGCAAGTCCTGGATCATCTGTCAGTCACCTGCCACTCCCCCCACAAGCTGGGCTTCTCCCTCAACTTAAAGAAGTTCCATTTGACACCAACTCAGAGGCTCCAGTATATCGGAGCACTGCTCGACACGTCCCTTGGGCAGTGTTTTCCTCCCCAGGTGAGGACTCGTCAGATTCATCAGATTCAGCAGATGGTGCACAAGTTTCAACTTGCCCAGACTCTCCCAGTGTTCGAGTTCTTGAGACTGCTCGGCTTCATGGCATCCTGCATTCTTCTGGTGCCAGAGGCCAGGCTGCGATGAGATCTTTGCTGTGGGCACTCAAGCTCCAGTGGTCTGTCCTCTGGCAGGATGTCGGACCCTGTTTAGGTGCCGTCTTCAGTCGCTCAGGATATTCTGTGGTGGGCCGACGAAGGCAATCTGATGAGGGGGGGGGCTCCATTTTGGCTGCCCTGGCCGGAGGTGACGTTCGTATCGGACGCATCCCTCACGGGATGGGGAGCTCATGCCAACAAGTTGACAGTTAGCGGTCCTTAGTCTCCGTCGGAGTCCAGACTCCATATCAATCTGTTGGAGCTGAGGGCCGTTGGGCTAGCCCTGAAGGCTTTTCTGCTGATTGTGCGAGGAAAGAATGTCCTGATCCTGACGGACAACACTGTGGCCATGCACTACCTCAACAAAAAGGGGGGGGGGGGGGCAGGGTCACTTCCTCTGTGCAGGGAGGCGATGCAACTCTGGTTCTGGGCAATCCAGCAGGAAGTTTCGATCTCGGCAGTTCATCTGGCAGGAGACGAAAACGAGACGGCGGACGCTCTGAGCAGGCAGAGCGCGATCTCTCACGAGTGGGAGTTGGCTCAGGAGATTCTCCTGGAGATCTTCACCCTTTGGGGGACCCCTCAAGTGGATCTCTTCGCCTCCAGTGTCAACCGGAAGTGCGAGAGGTTCTGCTCGCAGGAATTTCCTCCAAACGGAGCCTTAGGAGACGCGTTTGTGGTGGAGTGGTCATTCCCACTGCTGTATGCGTTTCCTCCAGTCCATGTCATCCCGCAAGTACTGCGGAGGTTACGGAGGTTCGGTTCCCGGATGATCCTCATTGCTCCGGCGTGGGCCTGGAGGACGTGGTACCCGGACCTTCTCGACTTGTCCATCTGCCCTCCATGTCGTCTTCCCTACCGAGACAATCTGCTCTCACGGGAGGGGGGGGGGTCAGGTTCTCCATCCAGAGGACAGGTCCCTCAACCTTCACGCTTGGTTTCTGAAAGGTTGAGGTATAAGGATTGGGACCTCCCTGAAGATGTGATGGAGGTGTTGCTTCCGGCCAGAAGGCCCGCAACAAAGTCCCTGTACCGTTGCCATTGGAGGAAGTTCTGCGACTGCAGGGTTAAGAATGTGGATCCTTTTGCATGTGAAATTCCCATGGTTCTGTCTTTTTTGCTTTCTTTGGCCCACAGGGGCCTTCAAGTGGGTACCATTAAAGGTTACCTGGCGGCGCTGTCCATATTTAAGCGCTCGTCTGAAGTGTTCCTATTTTAAAATTCCTTTAATTTCTCAGTTTCTGAAAGGGCTGACTAATGTGTTCCCTCTGTCACCTTTCCAGGTGCCCGGTTTGGATTTGAACCTTGTTATCAAGTTTCTGATGGGTGCTCCGTTTGAGCCTTTGCATTCATGCCCTTTGAGACTGTTAACTCTGAAAACAGTATTTTTAGTTGCGGTCACTTCAGTTCTCAGAGTGAGTGAGTTACAAGCACTTTCAGTTAAGCCACCCTTCACTGTGTTTCATAAGGACAGGGTTGTCCTCAGAGTTCGTCCTTTTCTTCTGAAGGTGGTGTCAGAATTTCATTTAGGCCAGAAGGTTGTTCTTCCGGCATTTTATCCTCCACATCCTGGTAAGGAAGAGGAGAGGCTCCATAGGCTTGATCCTAGGAGAGCATTAAGCTTTTATATTTCACGCATGTCCCGGGTCAGAGTGGACGATCATCTCTTTATTGGTTACGCTGGAAAGCGTTTGGGACAGGTTGTGACGAAACACTGTCTCGCTGGATTATTTTGGCTATCTGTGTTACCGCTTGGTGGGTAAGGACCCACCGGTCAGCTTACATGCCCATTCTACCAGGGGTATGGCTGCATCTACTGCCCAGCAGAGGTGTGTTCCTATCCGCAACATCTGTGATGCAGCCACCTGGGCTTCGGTACATACTTTTGTACGTCACTATTCCCTCGATTCCATCCGGGGGCAGGATCTGGCCTTTGGCAAGGCAGTCCTTTACTCTGCAATTTGATTGAGCATGCTAAATTTCTGTTTTCTAAATTCTTTTCCCACCTCCTTGCATCGGTACTGCTTTGGGAGCCTGTCATAGATATGGAATACGTCGCAGGACCCAATCCCCTCGAAGAACAAGTTACTCTTACCTGGTAACGTTCTTTTGATGGGATGGTCCGATGACTTATTTCATATCGCTCCCTCCCTACCTTTCCCCGCTACAGAATTTCTTATGCGATTGCAGCTTACATTTCCGCAAGGCTTTGTGTGTCAGACTGGCAGAAGACTGGTGGCACACGTTCTGGGGAAAAAACTACAACTAAGGCTACGGGCGTCGTGCGTCCTACTTATAACATCCAGTGATGTCTGCCGTCAGAGGAGGTCCTTGAGGGCGGCGCATCGGCGTCATTGACGCAGGACGCAGACGCCGAAAGATTTTCTGAAGCAGCACAGCTGTGGTGATTACTGTCATAGATATGGAATAAGTCGTCGGACCATCCCATCGAAAGAACGTTACAAGGTAAGAGAGTAACTTGTACTTCTGTGCCAATTCCCTTCAACCTTCGAGACCCCATCAGAAGTCACTTCAGGGTGTAGAAGTGTATTGAGCATATTCAAAGAGTATTCACCAGCTTTATTGATTCTGGGAAGTAATTCAAAAGTTTTCTTGACATTTTACAAACAATTGCCTTTTTAAAGAATGTTTATTTAAAACTGATTTTAATTAAATAACTATAACAAACCTTGAGTGTAAGTGTTGTATTGGCTGATTTCATCCATACAGCTCTACAGCTCACATGTACTGAGATAGGCCCGGCTGCTTGTTAGGGAGAATTCTGAGAAATGTCAATTCCTCTCTACCTTAAAGACCCCCAGCACTTTAGCTGGAGGCTAGGACTTTTTAATTTTCAACCTGGAGAGTGAGACCTTTTTCCCACTCCCACTCTCATGTACTTTGCTGTGATTTAAACTGTTTCCTTTTTGGTTTTGGAGTCTGACAAACTCCATAGGCATCCTTTTTACATTGTGACACACAGCACCTTCAGTGCAGTGACACTGGGAAGTCGTTCAGATTTCCCAAAGGTTTAGATACCTTCTCTTGGATAAACTACTGTTTCCAAGAGCAGTAAAGTGACATTGACTTTACTTACATTTGTAACTTTCTAGACCCAGCACACTCTTACAATGGGGTGCTGGAGTGGTTACTTGGTATCCCCTTTGTCTAGTTTCTAATGTAATATTTTTGTTACCCTTTCTACAACGCATGGCTGGTGGCAGTGGTTTGCTTTTAACTACCATTTCAAGTTTTTACTGCAGGCTGCGTTTGCAGCTCAGTAAAGCACCCATGAGTGCCCATTTTGTCAAAATTGCACCGGTCTTCTCTTTTCGCCATTTCTTGCTGGAAAGGTCTTTCTTGAGATTTACTGTGTGCCAAACCAGGTTTGGTCCCTTTGTGCGTTGTCTTTGGCAGGATTCACAAGTGAAGCCCACCTCTGGCTCCAATATGTCTGGCAGGAGCAGGAAGTGAGGGAGGTGCCCGAAACTCCCTGTGATTAATCCCCTTGGTTACAGGAATGCATCCAAAGGTAATTGGCTGGCGGGCTGGCGGGCTGGCTGGCTGTCCGGCAAGGACTGCCACCCTTCTGTGTGATTGACAGCTAGGCTGGAATGAATTTTGAGAAACCTGCATAAAAGGCAAGGCTTTTTGGCTTGGAAGGCAGAGTCGACCACTGGACGAAGGAATCCAAAGAAGAACTTGGAAGAGACGCCTCCTGCAACTCCTGGACCATTGGTTTTCTGGTGAAGCCCTGCTGCTGTGTTGAAGCTCTGAATTCGCCTCGACTAGAGAAGCCCTGCAAGGACGAATTCGCCCCTTGAGTTGGTGGGACCAATCGACTCCAAAGTGAACTCGTTTGGACATCCTCTCGAAGCTGGCTGTACTTAGACTGCTGCTGGAACCGAAGTGCCAGGGAGAGGAACACCAAATTGATTGGATTGCTTTTATGTTGGACCCGAGCGCCAGGAAGCGCCTCGGGACTTCCCTGAAGCCGGACTGACAAGCCTGGGCCACCTCAACAGAGTACTGGACCCCAGAAGCAAGGAAAGTCTGAAGTGGTATCCGAGAACCGCTGTTGCTATTTGCGATCATATGCGAGGAGCTGAAACGCTGAAGTGCCACTGAATTGAAGTTTTCCCTTTGCTGTTGCCGACCGTCCCATTATATTGCAGGATTCCACAGAAGTCCTCCCTCTTGTCACCACGACTGAGGCACAGGAACAAAAGGATCTGCAGAGCCACTCAGGAACAGAAGCCAGCTGGAACCATTTCTTCTAACCAAAGGTACTGTACAGTCTAAGAACCTACCCCTCGTCTTGTAGCCTTACTTGTTCTCAGTTGAGACTTGTCTTGGTTGCTCCTGTAGAGTTGCTTGCATCTTCTACCCCTCACAAGCCTCCCATCTTGTGGCCCTACTTTGATTCTACTTTTTTTTTTTTACAAAGACTTAAGTGCTTCAGTTCACCTAGACGTTTGCCCAATTGACATTGGCTGGCCTGGCTCCCTGAATGACTCTTCTCCCTGCTGATTGTGTGTTTGTACCTTCCTTCCAGGAAAGGTTTAACCTACTTTGCATTGGGGGGTTTCAAAAGTACTTTCCTGCTTAAGAATGTATGTGATCTCTTGTATTATTCTAAAACCTCTTTACTTTGACACCATCTCATAATTGCTCTAAATGTACCAGTGATATTTTAATGTCCCGTGTCCTAGCTATTTAAGTCACCTGTGGGTGTAGGAAGTGTCTGTGTGCCGTCCCAAATAGGTACTTTTGCTGATTTAGAGAAATTTAAGAGTGTATTTTGGAGTGTATTTGTGTTACTATTATATTGCCACTTCTGAAGAAGGCTTATTCAAACTGACTGTTAAATTAATTGTTTAATCAACCTTGAGTGTGTTTATTTGCGTTCTTGCAGTTGTGAATCTGTGTAACCACCCTACTGCTCACATTGACCCATCTCGAGATAACCCTGGCTGCTCAGCCACACTAACAACCTGTGTAGTACAGACTTATACGAAATGTTGGGTTCCTATTGCCAGGAGGTCATGGTGGTTGTTGTGCACCCAACGGGTACTGCACCAAATCTTGCCTAGCACTTCTCAGTCACATTACCAACTTGTGTAGTACAGACCTATACCAAAAGGTGGGTTACCTAATTCCAAGCAGATAAGTCTCTTGTGTAGTCTTGCACAGTGCGACGGCACCAATTCTTACCTAACACTGGTGGCAGGTGGTGGGATTGGCATATAGTGGTTACAGTGACTGTGTTGTACTTGTGCCCGACTAAATCAGCCACATGGCTAAGCTCCACCAAAAAGATAATCAACTTGTAACGTTCCTAGTATGGATAACTTTAATGAGTCAGCCCTCAATAGCCTGACTGTAGATCAACTGAAAGATCTGTGTAAAGCAAGGGGTCTGCTTCTGAAAGGAAGAACATGTGAATTTATTACAAGGTTGTTAAATCGCCAAAGTATAGCAGGTAGGCCTGCCACACCTACTAACCAAAATGATATGGAAGAGAATGATGAGAATGCTAGTTTAGAGTTACACTCCAATTTGCAAGAAGGGAGAGAGGAGTCTCCAGAATGGAGCAACCTTCTACCATAACCTGCCCCTATGCCAGAGCCACTTCCTATCCTGACCCTGCAAGGTCCAAATATAAGCCCCTAATATCTTGCACTTGAAAGACTAAGAAAACAGCTGGAATTCAAAAAACTTGAAGTACATTCTGAAAGCAAACAGGAGGCGAATCTCGGAGAAGGAGAAATGCAGCATGAAATGGAAATTAAAAAGATATCCCTCTATTCTGCTTTCCTTTCAGGGTCTTCTAGGTCCACTAGTCCCAAGAGGCCTTGCCTGCCTAAAGAAGCTGCAAGTATGTATGATCCTAAACTTGATGTGTTGGATTGGCCGAGTATGTTTGAATACACCTATAGTCTACAAGAAATAATAGAGAATGATTTGATTGCATGGCTCATGTCTAGGCTCCCCAGAAAGATTGTGATGCTGTTATGGAATCGAGTGCCAGTGACAGAAAAGACTGTTATTTAAGCTGGCATCAATAGCCAGTTTTTGGAAGACTGCTTCCCAGTACCTTAAGAGGTTTAGGACCTTCAAAAAGACGGGCTACCTGGGTATGTGAATGTTTGAAGAACTTATATGGTTGCCTTAAGGGTTAGAGTGAACTTCTTTGAAGGAATGAGAAACCTTTTTTTGCTTGAAACTATATATTTTTTTAACAACTTTATTATACGTCAGGTACTCATAGTACTGACAAGGTGTTAAACTCGAGGCTCCACATACCTTACAACATTAACGCATCTCATCAAAACGAGAGTGGATAGTTAACATGTATACATTGGTCTCTCCCTGGGGCAGTCCACCACATTGCTCCCATATCCAAACCACAAAACGTTTATCAATCTACATTATTAACAGAATCCACCATGTAATGACGAAAATGTTGCCATGTATTTTGGGCGGCATGGCCCGGCCACTAGGGGCAAATGCAATTCCTCTTCCATGCTGTCCCACATTACATCATGGAGCCAATCTTATCGATGAGGTGTGGGGGGCATTTCCATGTCAATCATTGTAGAAGAGATCTCTTTGCCAGTACACGGCATAGGTTTAGCAGTCTATGGTGTTTCTATTGTGTACCCCAAAATACGTTGCACATGTGTTAGTTGCAATTATTGCCCCAGTATTGCGTCCAAAGTGTCCTTGACCTTCCCCCAATATTCCTCTATTTTGGGGCAATCCCATATCATGTGCATCAGGTTGGCTTCTGAGCTATAACAACATTGGCACTCTCCTGCACTTAGGGGACTGACCTTGGACACCTTCGCAGGAGTGTAATAGTCTATTTACAATCTTAAAGTGTATAAGTCGGTATCTCAAGTTCATAGACACTCCCCTTGTCAGTTGGCATTTACTCTCCCTTAATGCCTCAGGGATTGCTACCCCCAGGTCTGTTGCCCACTGTTTTCTGATATCGGGGCCTTTGCATAGTGTCCTTGCAAGGTCGAGATAGTTGTCTTGCTCCCCTCTGGCGTAGGTTTATGTGTTGAGCATGTGAGTCCGGTTCGGAAGGGAACTCTGTCCAGCGCGCTGCCATTGCTGATCTAATACGCAGGTACTGGAGTTTCTGTAAAGGTGTATCCCCAAATGTGGATGCATAATCTCCCAATGTACGAACTCGCCCCCTATGTATAACTCCCCAACTGTTTAGATCCCATTTCTCTTCCACGCTCTCTAGAGTAATTTGTCCATGGTGGGTTTCACCCCTGACAACCCCCTTAACAGCAAATTTCGGTCATAAGTGGCTTGTGTTTGTCTTGGCATACAGCCTATTCCAAGCCTTCCATGTTGCTTCCACTGGGTCTAATGCATGTGTACTGCGTTATTTGTTTACTGCCAGAAGTAGAATTGGTGGGGCAGAACTCACTTGAAGCTTTTCCAGTCGGGCAAGAGGCAGCTCTGAGCGCTCCATAACTCAGTATGTAGCATAATGAGGTTGAGCCGTTAAAAAGTACAGCTCTAAATCTGGTGCCCCAAGCCTCCCCTCCCGACTCGCTGGGCTAATCTTTCCCACCTCATACATACAGATCCCTCTGCCCATATAAATGTTGAGCATCTGCCCAAGAGCTCGGTAAAAAATGACCGTCCCGGCCACATAGGAATGTTGTGAAAGTAGTATAAATGATTTGATAATACAGCCATTTTGATCAGAGCTAATTTCCCAGCCAGTGAAAGCAGAACGCAACTCCATCTCTGCAGTTTTATTCTAAGACTGGCTAGGTAACTACCATAATTCAAATCAAGCGTCAAAGTCTCTGTACGGGCCACCCTGATCCCCAGATACCGAAAGTCTGATGGAGCCCAGTTGAGTCCGGGTACAGTGTCTATCTATTGCATGTTCTTCGTCAGTGGGAATATTTTTCACTTGGTAGAGTTAAGTCGTAACCCTGAGTGTCTACCAAACTCCATTACTACTTCCAATATTTTATGCAAATGGATTTGAGGGTCTTTAACATATAATGGTATGTCATCGGCATACAAGGAGATTATCTCGGGACTCTTTTCGCCCCCCTCAGTTGCAAGCCCGCCCACCCGACCCGCTCACGGATGAGATCAGCCAGAGGCTCAATCGCCAAAGCAAAAAGGAAGGGTGACACCGGACACCCTTGTCTCGTTCTGCCCTACAGTGCAAGATTTCGTGCATACCTTGGCATACGGTTTTGAGTACGACAGGTGGATTCATGAAACGAAGTTGGGGCCAAAGCCGTAGTTGAGCAATAACTGGAATAAAAAGGGCCAGGAAACTGTCGACAGCCCTTTGCATGTCATTTTTGCGTTATCAACGATATGGGGCCTGTATGACTCGCATCTCTCTACCTCCTTGTCCGGTTTCAAGAGAAGTATAATTATTGCTTCTCGCATAGTCGTAAGCATTATCCGGCCATTAGTGTTTCATTCCATACATAAAGGGCTAGTTCATCCTTAAATTCTTTGTTAAATTCTGCCCTAAAAGTGTCTGATCCCAGTATTTTCCCGCTGGGCATGTCCATTATGGCAGCTTTGATTTCCTCAAGAGCCAATGGAACCTCAAGTGCCTCCGTAGTCTCTCCTGATAATAGTGGTGTGGAAATCTTGTTCAGATATTTCTTTATTTCAGCCTCAGTTGGTATGCATTTGGGTGAGTAAAATTCTGTATACAACTTGTGGAATACTGCATTTATGTTCTCTCCTGAATGTGCTAGGTCCCCACCTGTGCCTACAATAAAAGGTATGTGTGTTGTCCTCTTTTTTTGCAGCATTGGCTAATAGTCTGCCGGCCCTGTCTGCTTCCCCATAGCGTCTCGCCACCAGAAGTCTGTCAAGATATTTTAGATCTCTATCAGCTGCTTCTCTGAACGCTACTAGGCTTACCCTCATGTCATGCGTAAATTGAGGGGTGGGGCGCGTGGCATATGTTTGCTGGAGACCAGCAAGTGTGGCCTCATGGCACTTCTGTTCAGCCCTAATGCCCTTTAAAACCCCAATAAAGTAGATGGAATCACACCCTGCATTTATGCCTTAAACGGCTGCCATAACATCGCTGCAGATTCAACAGTACCTGCATTGATTTAAAAATATAGTGCAACCTAATCCTGCAGGTTGTTGCTAAACGCAGCTTCTTTGTGCTTGGGTTTGAAGCGCCAGTGTCCGCCCCTGGCCCCCTGTCTTCAAGTGTAATGTCAGCAGTATGGGAGTGTGGTCTGAAAGAGTGCAGGGATGGATCCTACATTTCCCCCTTACCGACAGCAAAGGGCCTGACACTTACAACAAATCTATCCTAGAGTGCATATCGTGCAGTCGAGTAGTACGTGTACCCCCCTCTCACTCATGTATTGATTTCCACGCATCGATCGGGCCCAAATCTACCATATAAGTGTGCATGGTTTTAGCATCATTGATGGGTTCTCTGGGGTGTAGTCGAGGTCTGATCCAGATCCATGATCCATATCTAGTATAGTGTTCAGATCCCCTCCGAATATCACTAAGGCCATTGGGTAGTTGGATCAAAGACCAAATTCCCCTTCGTAAAACCTGGGGTCATCCACATTATGACGATAGATGTTTACCAATAGTACTTCCCACCCATATAGTGTGCCGTGTACTAGGACATAACACCCCCCTTCATCTACTACGTTTCCAATAAGGGTGAACTGCAAAGTCCGGTGCATCAATGTCATCACCCCCCAGCCCTTCTCGAATATGTTAGTGTTTACAGCTCCCCAACCTTTTGCAACCCTCTTTACCTGATGCTTCATCAAGTGTCTCTCCTGGAGAAAAATAATCTTGGCCCTCTTGGTGTTGGCATATCTAATTACCTTACATGTTTTAATGGGTTTCCCCAGCCCACAGACATTCCAGGAAAGCAAGGTAACCTGCGTATTCAGTCCGGACGCATGTGCCGTCTTTGCAATTGCCCCAATTTATTATTTACTGGAGCCTGTTTCCATTTCAAGAGCATCCTGCAAGCCTTCACCAAATGCATTTTCTGTTTACTTCCCCCAACTTAACAACCCCACCCCAAACCCTCCCTCGGGATCACCCATACGCTGGTCATGTCATTACCCAATCCGCCTTTCCCCAAACAAACTCCCGCCCAAACACGCCTGCATAGGGGGCAGCTGTCGCCGGGCAGGTTGGGACCATGAACTATGAAACAGATCTAGGTCCAAAATACATGTATGAACCCCCTAGTCAGGATTAATGCCATTTACCCTCAAATCAACAATAGTAAGCCGCAATAGATGCCATCTCCTGTTACTTTCCTACCATTTAGCTGGCAGTTCCGACAGTCGCCCCCGGGAGCAGGATTTTGGGCTCGATGGATGATGTTGCTTCCTCCGCCACAGTGAAAAAGTAAATTCTGCTGTTAAATTGTTTCCTGATGCACGCAGGGAACATGGTGTACAACACATTTCTTTCTCAGTAACTTTTTGACTCCCTGAAATGTATGTCTCTCGCTGCACTGCTACTGTATAGTCAGGATCAATATGATTGGTATTCAACCCCATCTGGAGCACCTTCTTTTCTTGTGCAGCACGAAGTATTAAATATCTGTTGCGGTAGTTCATTATGCGAGGAATAATAGGACGGGGGTAATCCATGGGCTTAGGTTTGACCGCCAAGGCCCTGTGCGCTTGTTCCACTATAAAGTCTAGTGACCAACCAGGTTCCCTCAGCAACTCCTGCAACAGAACCTCTGCAGCTAATTCCATGTTGCCGTGCAGATCGTCCTCTAGAATCGCAATAACGCACACGTTTCTGCGAGACCTGGATTCCAGGTCACCTTTGACCTTTACCTGTTCATATCAATGGTTAGGGTAGACCCTGCTGTTGCGGAGCTGTCACAGCCTCTGTGCTGCTGATGCGCCCCTTGGCTTCAGTGATACAATGTTTCTCTCTTTCAAGTTGTGCCCTTATGGAGGATACATCTGCCCTACTACCATCTAGCTTGGTGTTGACTGACTCAAGTCCTCTCTATACTGTGTCCAGTTCTCAGTGCAGATAAGGGGCTCTCACTGTCTGTAGGGCTTCCACTACTCCCTGTGTTGGAGACTGCTCTCCAGGGCTTGCAGCCAATTTTGCTGCTGAGGTGTTATAGCGGTCCATTCCCCTGCATCCCCCCCCCCCCCCCCCAACTTCTTTGCACCTGCCCCTTTTGTCATTGTTCTGGTCGGTGTATGGGTAAGTATGCCTCAGTTACTGGCACTCGAAGCCCCTGTCCCCTGCCCCACCCACACTTTTCGACTCACAGCTCCCACAGGATCTGATGATCAGCTGGGTTCCCCCGCATCTACAACACGTTTATAGCCCAATTCTCTGTTCAGAGGATGCCCGTCAGGTTACTGTCCCTTAATTTATACAGCGCTTCTGGCCAGGGTTCCTTGCTGAGTATGCAGATAGCGCTGCTCTGGCTGGTGTTGGCACAGCTTCTCGTAGTGCAGCAGCTCCACTTCTTTGCGAACCTGGTGCGTCCGGTCACACGGACCCCGGAGATGTGACGATATCAGCCGCAAGCTGGCATATCTCGTGCCAGTAATAGCACCGCAGGTGTTCAGCAGTCTCCGAATCAGGACGGCGTGTTGATATTACGAATATTGAGAGTTGAGCCAAGGATATTGGTTGTTCAGGTCCACCCTTGCACGTAGCTCACGAGAGGTCCACCACCTTGGCTTGCCGCTCCGCAGCGGCCCCCTGCTTCAAATGATTTTTGATGCCTGCTCTCCTGAGCCAGCAATTGGCTGACTCGAAGACAATTGATCCTAAGAAGGAAACTAGCACTAGCACAAGCTGCTGATTTATGAGTAGCCAACAGGGCCACTCATAAGGATTCTGGGGCTCCCCACAAGAGAGAAGAGCAGAAGTAGCTCAAAGAGGGTAAAGAAAATTCTAATTCCAGCCATCCAAAAGAGGGCCACAAACAAGGATAGATCCCATGGAAAACCTTGTAGGTCTAGAGTCCACACTGCCGCCTTAGCTTTCGTCCCTGAGGGAGAAGCACAAATGGCAAGTGCGCACTTTCAACTACTGGCTGAAGAGCCCATTGGAGTTCAAGCCAGTGTATCTTTGGTGTCCATGGGTGTCTGGGAACAACAAAATGTAGATGTTTATAACACCAATCCAGATAACACCAAAGAGTATTAGAAGGACAGTGTTCTTGTAGATGGTCAGGAGACTCCTGCCATAAGAGACAATGGGGCAAACAGTGTTTGAGTTTCTTCAAACCTGAAGATGTAGCTAAGGCACTCAAAGGTCCCACTAAACTTGCTGAATGCCCTATCCAAATGGTTCCTGTTCTGCTAGCTCTCATCCAGTGCAATAACATGACTGTTAAGATACCTTTTAGTGTACAGAATGAAGTGCCTCGGAGAGTCCTGTTGCGGAATGACTTGAAGGCTCTTGAGTGTCTAGTACCCCAGGCCTCCCAGAAAAAAAGCAGGAGCAAACAAGATTGGCCAGCGAGGCAAACTTAAGAGACTCTCCGTTTGAGGCTAAGGAGACATGCAATACCCCCAGTCAATAGGAAGGGCCACCCTTCAACTTCTAAGAAGAGCAAAGATTAAGGAGAAATCCAGGGTCTTTAGTAAGAAGAAAGGTCTGAAAACAAAATTTGTTCACAAAACAAGGACATCCCAGAGATGAGTCCCAGGTCACACCTGTGACCCCTGCCCCCAGCTGATGCTGAGTGGGAGGACCAACCAAATTCTGTGGAATCAGCTACTGGTGACAGAGCTAGAGGAAAACCTTCCCTGCATTGGTGATCTGGATCCTAGAGACCACCTGAGCTGCAGACTTTACCTGCAGAAGGTGGACCCTCTAGGGCAGACTTCAGCAGAGGACAAAGAGTGTCCCTCTCTAGAAGGTCTGCATCGGCTTCCCTGCTGGAAGGACAAAAGCCAGGGAAAGCCTAAGCTTTACTGGAAGGATGGCCGCCTCTACAGTGAACCTACTGAGTCTACCACAGGGGACTACAGGAGACTGGTAGTGCCCCAGGAAGTGAGAAAAAAGTTCCTACAGTTGGCACATGAGATCCCCCTGGCTGATCACTTGAGCTCCAAGAGGGCCAAAGAGAGGCTTCTTATGTACTTCTACTGGCCCAAGATGGGTGTAGATGCAGATGGTTTCTGTACGAGCTTCCACACCTGCCAGACTTCTGGTGAGAGTGAGTCTAAGAATGTGGCACCTTTAGTTTGTTTTATTTATATAGCGCTCCAGACTCAGAGGTAAAAGGGCACTTCGGGAAACGGTTACATAGTACATTATATACAGTTTACAGTTATACATTTATACAGTTTGCAGGTAAAAAGCACAATTAAAGTATAGGCAATATCGTCAGACATAGGAGAGAGAAGATGGTAAATGCTAGTTTTTATCCAGTAACCATCTAATAACATGTTTCCTAAAAGACTGAAAGGACTCGCTAGATTTGATAAGTGGTAAGGTGTTCCAAAGTTGGGAGGCAAGGACCGTGAAGCTGGATCCTCCAGCTCTTTTTAAGGTGAATCTGGGCACTTTTAGGCATAAGGTATTAGAGGATCTAGTAATTCTGGTAGCAGATTTCAAAGTGAATTTGTTGGTGAGATAAGGTGGGGCTAGATGGTTTAAGGCTTTGTATGTGAGACGGATGGTGTTTAGGTTTTTTTTTTTTTCTGGTGGTAGAGATGTGCTCTCGCCTGGGGATATTTAATGCTGCTCCTAGTGCGTTATTTTGGAGTGCCTGTAGTTTATTAATTATGGATTGGTTTGCGCCTAGGTATAGACTGTTACAGTAGTACAGTTTGGACTGCTTAAGAGCCCTGGCCAGGTAAGGAAGCTATTGGAGGACAAGAAAGGTCTACAGGCCCTGATCAGCTTACCAGTGTAGGCAGTGGCTGAGGCAGTCATGTTAATTTGTTTGGAAAGGTTAGTGTTGGCATCAAGATAAAAGCCAAGGGTTTTCACACTTTTAACAATGGGATTAGTGTTACCATCGATGATGATGCTATTGTATTTGGGGCTGAGTTTCAACAGGTTATTGGGTGAACCGACAAGGATAAGCTCAGTTTTCTCATTATTCAGGCAGAGGCTATGTATGGCCATCCATGCCTGAATGGTTCCATGTCATTTCATCGCCTGCTTTTACATCGCCAGGCTTTTAAACGTGCACATTCCATGGAATGTGCTCATGGTTTTATTTTTTTTGGGGGGTGGGGGGAGTGGCTCCCCCCAAACTCCCCACCCGCACTTATTTTTTACTATTGGCCACCCGCCCAAACCCTTATTTGCCCTTTCCCACATCCCCCCCCTTAATAAATTCGATTAGCACATTCCATGTAATGTGCACGTTTAAAAGCCTGGGGATGTAAAAACAGGCGATGAAAGGATGTCGTACCGCCTGAATGATGATTTCGTTGATCCGGATGACGTCAGCATTGTAGTTGCCTGAGAGGGTAAGGAGTATCTGGGTGTCATCTGCATAATTGCTGTAGGTGACACCCAGATGGTCCAGTTTGTCAAAGAGTGGCTTTGTAAATATATTGTACAAAGTGGGCGAAACACAAGAGCCTTGTGGGACACCGCAAATGATAGGGATAGGGTCTGCTGCCTCTACTGGTGAGAAAACCCTCATGGTTCTATTGGCCAAGAAGGATTGTATCCACATGACAGCAGAAGTGAGCTGCTAGATAGGTGGTTGCAGAGGATTTTGTGATCGACCAAGTCGAAGGCTGCGGAGAGGTCTAAAAGGAGTAGGATGGCAGCGTTAACTTTATCTTTGATTTCATCAATCTGACTTTTGAGGTCAACAAGGGCAGTTTCTGTTCCGTGTTGAGGTCTAAAGCCAGATTGACGTATTCCTGGTCTGGTTTGTCTCAAGGTAGTCCTGAATTTGCCGGTAGGCAACTCTCGGATTTTGAGCAAGAATGGGACCGTGGTGATGGGTCTGTAATTAGTGGGTATGGCCGTGTCTAATGATTGTTTTTTAGAAGTGGGAGAACCCATGATTGTTTCAGGTTGCTAGGGACTGAATTAGTCGAGAAAGACAGGTTAATTAGTTTAGTGATGAAAGGGGATTGATCTCTGGCTGCATCTTTTTATAATCTGGGCAGGGCAGCTGTCCCCTTTGGAGTTGGATGGTTTTAGAGAGGCTATCATTTTTTGTACTTCCGGTATAGTTACCTTTTTGAATGCGAAGCCTAAGTTAGTGTCAGTGGGCGGTGGTGTACTTGGGCTGGTAGACTTGCTACTGGTAAGTTGTTGTCGTTTATACTCTATTTTGGTTTGGAGCCCTGTGATTTTGTTGGCAAGGGTGTTCTGGATACTAGTGCACCAGGGTTCGTCTTTCGTGCAAGTATCTGGGTGGATTAGGATTTTCTAATTCCTTTAGTAAATTGAATAGTTCTTTGGTGCAGGATCCTCCCTGATTTACCCTAACGTTGTAGGCTTCTTTCTTGGTGCGAATGATCTCCTTTTTGTATAAAGAGGAGATATTCGTGAGATTAGCTTTGTTTTCAACAGATGGTGCCGTTTTCCATAGTATTTCTAGCTTAGCTTTCTTTTTTCTTAATATTTTGAGTTTGGGGGTGTACCAGGAGTTCAAATGAGCTCTAGATTTTCCTTTGCGCAGTTTCAATGGGGCGATGTTATCAATGGCATTGTCCATGGAGTTGTAGGTGTTGACCAGTAGGTTAAGCTTGGCAGTGGCCGGCAGTGCGTTGAGAGTGGGAAGGACCAAAGGTATTAGGGCTTCAGCAGTGATTTTACGCTTGTTCCTGGTCGGGCAGGCTGGTGCAGTAGGGCACTTTTTAGGATCTAGGTTCTTGATATTAATATCTAATGGGATGAGATGGTCAGTCCATGCGAGAGGTTGGGGGGCTTTGCAAGTAATATTGCAATTGAGAGCCGCTACCCAGTCGAAGATTCTACCTTTGTGATGAGTAGGTTGAGCTAAGTTGTATGAAGCCATGCTTAGCTAGAGCGTTGGCTAAGGAGGAGGCTTGAGTCATTGGGGTTATTGTACCCAAGGTTAAAATCTCAGAGGATGATAATTTGTGCTGATGGCTTAGAGTTCTCAGCTATTAGAGAGGTGATCTGTTCCTCAAAGGCTCCAGGATGACCTGGGGGTCTATATTAAGTGAATGGAGATCGTGCTCTTGGGAGAGGTTTGCAACTTGATTGTAAAATGCTCACATGATTTTCGTAGAGAGGAAGTGACGGATCTGAAGTCTTAAGGATGATTTAAAGATGATAGCTACACCTCCTCCCCGAGAATTGGGTCTGTCGGCTCTGAGGATGGAGTATTTGTTAGGAATAGCTAAGGTTAAGTAAGGTCCTGATGCCTCATGTAGCCAAGTTTCTGTCATGGCGAGGAAGTCAAGGTGGTTAGTTAGGATTATGTCAGCGATTTCTGTAGGATGGGCAACAAGGGACCTGACATTTGGTAGAGCTCCTTTTAGGGGGAGTGATCTGGGCTTGTTAGATGCTGTGTCATTATTATTAGTCTTAGTGTGAGGTTTGGCAAAAAGCTTACTAATCGTAAAGGGGAGTCTGGTGCCTAGTCTACTGTTGCGGGCTGTGAGGTTTGGGTTGACTGTGAGTGTTTCCTGGAGGCTTGGTTGTGGGTGGCTTAGTGCTAGGTTTAGTGTGGTTGGGCTGAATACTAGGATTGGCGCCTCCTGTCAAACATGGAACACTTGGTCTAAGGTGACATAAAGTTCTGTCAAAGATAGTGTTGGCTAGGGTGTCAACTGGGCGGTCACTGTCTTTGGTGGTAGCTAGGTGGGACGGATGACATGGTGGGCAGGAAGGGTGTGGGGCAGGGGATGGGGGGGGGGGGGAGTGTCTCAGGCATCCAAGTTTGGCTAGGCCATTACTGAAAGCTATGTAGTTATTACCGCTGCAAGGTACACTATCTTGCATGACACAGAAGGGGAACATGATGAGTGTGAACCAGGTGAGCATGGACTTGGCTGCGATGTGATCTGGGTTGTAAGGCTAAGATAGGCAGATTCGACTTAGCTGGGTGCACACAAATAGGCAGATACAACTTTGGCTAGGTGCACACAAATGGGCTGATTCAACTTTGGCTAGTGCCACTGCCTGTGCTGGGGGTCCCTTTTTGAGAGGGTGGGGATTGACTTTGTTGGTCCCCTAGACCCTCCAACTTCCCCAGGCAACTAATTTAAATTGTTTGTGGTGGATCATGCTACTAGGTACCCTGAGGCAATGCCTATGAGAACTGTTACTGCTCTGGCATTGGCCAAGGCCCTCCTTGGTAGTGTTACCAGGGTGGGGTCCCCTAAGGAAGTAACATTTGGTCCCCTGTCAGAGATTATGTCCCACTGCATGCAGACCATGTGGAACAACTGTGGAGTGACTTACAAGTTCTTAACAGCCTACCATCCCCTGACCAATGGGTTGGTGGAGAGGTTTAACCATACAATGAAGAGCATGATGGGTGCTTTAGCGGGACCATCTACTGCCATGCCTTCTCTTTGCTTACAGAGAAGTCCCACACGCTGGGGTTGGTTTGACCCCCTTTGAACTTCTTTATGGTCATCCAGTCAGAGGCCCTTTGGCCCTGATCAAGGAAGGTTTAGAGAGTGCTCCTTCCCTAAAGCCAGTGAGTCACTGACCGTGTGAGGCCTCAGGAGGAGGATGGCACTGATGACCGAAGCTTCGGAAAACCTGAAAGCTGGTCAGGTTCTGGTCAAGCATTGGCACAACCAGAAGGCCAACATGGAGTTTACTCCAGACCAGTTAATATTGGTGATGGTTTCTTCAAGGCAGAGGGCCTCACAGGACAAGTGGATTGGGCCCTTAAAGGTCGTAGGCAAGCTTGGAGAGGTCAAATATTTAGTGGACTTGGGCAACCTCAAGGAGGCCCTTAGGGTCTATCTCACTAACTGTCTGAAGGCTTCTGTTTCCAGACCAGTGCTAAGAGCTTTGCGTTCATCCTCTGATCAATAGGAGGAGAGTGAGCCTCTCCCTGATCTCCTCAGGGACAACCTTCAGATGTGACAATTGAATGAGTAAAACTCTTCAGATTTGACTCTGCAGCAACAGGAGTGCAAGGCTCTGTTAAATCAGTTTGCTTCCCTGTTTCCTCTGACACCAGGCTTGACCCCTTGGGGCCAGCATGATAGTAGCTGGCAGTCCATCCCAGTCTATCCTTACCTCGACGACTGGCTAATAACAGGGTATTCGTACGGAACATGCCTTACAAATACCCAGAAGCCGGTAGATCTCCTCTTCAGCCTGGGGTTCTTGATCAACGAGAAAAGGTCCAGTCTAGACCCCAGCCAGGTCAAACAGTTTCTCGGGTCTCTTAATTCGGAACAAATACGGCCTGGTCTTTCCCTCCCAGAGGGTTCAAAACATGCTTTTCCAGATCCCTCACTATGTATCCAGTCAAGAGGTGACAGTACGCAAAGCCATGCAACTATTGGGGATGATGGCCTCCTGCATCTACCTAGTTCCACATGCACGTCTGCGCATGCGCCCTATGCTAGAGCGGCTCTCGAGCCCATTTTGTCAGGCCAGCGGACAATGGTACAATCTAGTGGTTGTCTCGGGAGCCCTCTTTCTATGCAGTGGTGGTCAAGGGTAAACCTCCTGCAAGGGAAAACCTTCACCTCCCCCGCAGCCACTCACCACAGACTCATCTCTGATGTGGTAGTGGGGGGTGGGGGAAGGGCGCGCTCACCTTCATCAGACGGTGCACGGCGTGTGCTCGCCAGCAGTAGCATCCATCCACATAAACTTGTTGGAACTGCTAGCAGTGTTCAAGGCCCTGAATGCTTTCCAAACTCGACTCCAGGAGAAGACGGTTCTAGTCCTCACAGGAAGTACTATGGCCATGTATTACCTAAACAAACAAGGGGGCACGCGCTAGGGCTGTCCAAACTGTCCCAGAACATATGGAAATGGGCTCTCAAACACAAGATGTTCCTCCTGTCACAACGCATTCCAGGTGACCTCAATCTTCTGACGGACGTACTCTGCAGAGACTCCCCCGTCTGCCCCCCCCCCCTACCCGTAGAGCACCAGTGGCAACCACACAGACATTTTACTCAATGTCTTTGCTGACTGTGGCGTCCCAGAGATTGACTTGTTCGCAACACTGGAGAACACACAATGACCAGATTACGCCTCCAGCTACCGTTAGAACCGCTCCAAGGGGAACGGTCTCTGGATAACATGGTCAGGGAAATTTGGATACGCTCTGCCCCTTTCCCCGATTCCCCTGCTCAACAGGATAGTGCACAAGATGCACCTTGGTTCTCCCATCTCATGGCAATGTCAGTTTCCCCTCCCAGGAAGCTGCCATGCCCTCAAAAAATGCTGTCACAAGTTGAGGGGAGACACTACATCCATGTCGGAAACTCTCAACTTAGCAGCCTGGCTTCTGAGGTCATAGTTTGGACACCTCCAACTCCCTCAAAGCACGGAAACCTAACACCAGTCATTGCTACACCAGCATATGGAAATGCTTTGTCTGGTGTAATGGCAAAAGCATCAATCCTATTGAATGCGCTCCAACACATAATGTCCTGTACCTAACCCACCTGTTAGATTCAGGCCTGGTTTTCAATTCTCTGAAAGTCCACTTTCCGGTGCTTTCAGCATGCACCACGTCCCAGAAGAAAGTTTTGTGGTGGAAAGTTCCAGTAATTAAAGCTTTTATGGCAGGGGTTAAAAGGCTTCATCCCCCTATTTCCAAGCCAGATCCCGGGTGGGATCTGAACATTGTACTTACCAGACTAATGGGACCCCCTTTGAACCAATGCAGAAAGCTAACCATAAAGCACTCCCCTACAAGACTACTGCCTTCCAGGTGGCGATCACATCGATAAGGATAGTTGGTGAACTGCAGGCCCTTTCAGTTCAAGACCCATTCGCCACGATTCACAAAGATAAGGTGGTCCTGCGCACTCGGCCACGATTTACACCTACACTTATTTCAATGTTCCATGTAAACCGGTCCATAGAACTACCCTTTTTCCAGAACCCCACTAACATGGCAGAGTGAAGCCTCCACACACACTAGATATGAGGAGAGCGATTATCTGTTAACTGGAAAAGACAAAGCCACTAAGAACAACCCAGTTTTTACTTTTTTTTTAGTGGTAGCTGGTAGAGAAGGGGACCCTGTCTCTAAATCTTCTATTTCAAAGTGGATCGTAAACTGCATCACACTGTTTCTCTCTTGCTAAGAGAGACCTCTATACCTAGAGCACAATACTTGGGGAACAGGTGCTACCATAGCATATATTGCAAATGTTCCTCTTGAGTCCATTTATAAATCAGCAACCTGGAGTTCTGTACACCTCGTTACACAACACGATTACCTAGATACACACTGTAGGTCTGATTCTCAGGTGGGACAATCGGTGCTAAGACATCGCTTTGCTACTGTTCCTTCACACAACCCACCACCATCTCTGGGTACTGCTCACCAGTCTATGCACATTGTGATTCTAAGCAGATTAACAAGCATCAGAAGACCTGCATTACTCACCATAATATTTCTGATGATTGTATTTGCTTATATTCACATACGCTCCCCCCTGCTCCCCTCATGGTGAAGAATGAACATAAACCTCTTGCATCTCCTCTCTTCTGTACTTGCTCACGCTGACTAGAAGGCTTCCTCACGGCAGAAAAAACACAATCGGAGGGACCTTGATGCGTGAGGGATTTTGGGTACACTACACATCACGTTGGGGATAGTGTTCGTCACACCAATGTCCACGTCCCCTTTCTATCTTCGAAAGAAAGGTGCAATACTCTACAATTACCACTGGATGTCGAACTATGCACAGCATGTAAGCAGATACAATCATCAGAAATGCTATTATGGTGATAGTAATGCATGTCATGTCTTAAATTCTGCTCCCTCATCGGTTGTACCAGAGCCTTAGCATATTTATAATCTGTATTGTTGGCAGCCAGAGTTTTGTTTTGAGCTGGGTTCGGCAGCACACTCCCCCTTTTAAGTATGTGACCTCCCATAAGGACACTATTCTGGGCCCTAAGTCCAAAAAGAACGTATCTTGCCTCTCATTTGGAGCATATAGAGATAGCCAGGTCCTCAAATGTCTGCTGAGCGTCCCTTTGACCATGAGGCAACATCTGGCATGGTCTTGAAGTACAGCTTGTTTAGTGAATGGTTCATCTCCGGCTATGATGATGGCCACTCCACATTTATTTTTCCCCACTTGTGGCGAAGAGCTGCATAGGCTATGATTTGGAGCGTTTTCTCGCTTCGTCTGCCCTCACCAAGTGGGTCTCCTCGAGCATTACAGAGTGCGCCCCAAGCTTTGAGAGGCACAGAAAGGGTTCCCCTAGGCTTTATGGAGGAGTTAAGCACCTGGACATACAGGGAGGCCAGCCGGATCTCCTCTATGGGTATATCCATCATGGTAGGTAGGTGAGCCCGATATGTACCTCTTCCAGTTTATTAGTGATAATTTGGGAGGGGTCTTCCTCCCATTTCTAAACTCTGAGCTGCTCGGCTGTGCAGAAACTGAATAAATGAAATAACTAGTGACCGTGATAACTGAAACCGAATCATCCAACCTTTGAGCTCCAGAGTGGATCTACTCACCTGGGCTTCCCCATGGGACCTGAAAGCAACAGGCCACCCAATCCCCTGACCTAGTGTGTATATCATATGTGAGACAGTTGGCACAGCCTGTCAAATCATTAATTTCCTGCTGGGGCAGTTTTGCTGTATTTCTTTGGGTGAGAGATGAGGTTTTCTCTTTGGACCGCCCCTTGACTCGGGGCCCATCCTTTCGCTGCATTTCTGGTCCGTTTTGATGGTGTGGTTAACCGATGCCCCTTGATCTCCTAATTTTCCATCTTCTGGGTGAGCAGAACTTGTGGGGGGTAGGTGGGCATGGATTGCCCATGTCCTGTTGACGTATGTGAAGGAGAGTGTACTCTATATCGGATGTCCTTTACCTGCAGCCAAGAAAAAAAAAAAACTCTTGCAGAGCTCTGTTTGGCAAGCGTGGCTATTGAGAGGTCCTGGAAGATCACTATACATTTCGAGCGAAACTACACCAAGCCCTTCTGGACAATCCTAGGATGATTTCTTTGTCCTGGAAAAAGCAAATCTGGGCGAGGAAATCTGGTGTGAGGCCATTCTCCTTTTGATAGGTAGTGTAGGTCCGGTGTGCACGGTCGATCACCGGTTCTGCCAGCTGCACTGCAGGGGTCCATGTCCTTCAAGATCTCCTGAAGATATCGAACCAGGTCTTGGTCTGGGACTGTGGCTGGTATACCTCCAGAATTGAAGTTTGTTTCTCCTGGAACGATTCTCTAGTTTCAACGCCAGGCTACTCCCCACAGCCTCAAGGGTGTCTACTCTGGTGGCAAGCTCAGAAATGTCAAGACTGCTTGCAGGTAACATCTTCGATCTCACTAATGGGCTTTTCAGCTTCTGCACGATTGTCCAGAGCAATAACTTTGGTGGCAAAGTCCTCAATTCCCTCCTTAAGATCCGCAAATAGGTCTTCAGGTCCCCAGTCGTTGCAAAGGCACCCTCTTCTGGGCCATCCTGGGGCTTCGGCTTATGTATTTGGGTGGTGGTAACTGTCTTGTGCTACTTGCATCTCTCTTCTGCCGCCTTCCAGAGGGATAAGAGGGGTGGGGGAGGGGGGTCAGGGAGCCCAGGCCCTGCTCCACTCCCCCAGCCAGCCGCCACTGCAGCAGGGCACTCTCGTGGAGGGTCAGTCTACATCAGAGTGTGGAGCGGAATGGTCCGCCTCATTGCCAGCAATGCCCCATAGGAAACTAGAAGGGGCTTGGAGACAAGGAGCTTGCCGGCTCCATTCAGTGCACCAACCTGCTGGCCCTCTCCTTGCTAACCTTGCGGCCCCTCTAGGCACATCCCTGCTGCAATTCCCTCACTATAGGGAGAGTACCCGAGGGACTTCCTCCTCCGGGCCTTGGTCGCCCGCACCAGACTAAAGTGGGCACCAATCACTCCGCACTTGCTAGCGTTGACTGGTGCAGGTCCCCTGCCCCACGGCACCACCTCCACTCCACCCCTCCACCTTGTGTGTAGAGCCCCGGATCAATTCACGGTTGGGTGGGGTGTCCCCTCACGCCGCACTGCCCCACACCTCTGCAATCAGGTGCTCTTTAATGTCCCCTCTGTGCCTTTCCTCCCCTGGGAGCCCTCCCTGGTAGGCCGGGAGGCCTCCGTCTGCTCCTGGAATCCGTCCAGGCTAGACTGGGAGACCTCCTGTCACCACAGAGCGACTCAGATGGCAGCCACCATCATGCGTGCCAGACCACGCCCCGAAAGGGCAATATTTTGATCCAATTCCCACGCACACAAGTTGACCTTTTAATCGTATTGCGTATTTTGTAGTTTTGGATTTCATATTAATTAGAAATGTGGTGATGATGCAGAATAATGGCATTTGAAATGGCCAATGCAGATGTTATGTCACATGCTTATATCTGTATGGCATTGGTTTTCTGGAAGTCAAAGATAGTTCAATGTATTCTGTTTGTAATGCCTTGGATTCATGCACACTGGCTGTGACTCAAGCTCTTATTCCTTTGGATGACACAATTAATACCTATGGCGGAGCCAGCATTGCCAAGATCAATAGGATCAAGAAAATGGACCTTTGGGAAACCAGGACAGCCAAAGTCAAATGGACAGTTAGTTCTGATGAAGATCTTCAGAGGAAACTGTAGTTAACCAGTCAGTGGTTCTTAAAGAAACACAGCAGCTCAAGGGGAGCCTTCCTGATACTCCACAGACTACAAGGCCTGCACAGAAAAGTTGAGGTCCACTCTCAGTTGAAAAAAACTGCACTTTCTAAGCCAGGAAGCACCGAAACTAGCACAAGGTAGTAACAACCCAAGCTCCACAGTACCTTGAAAGTGAAGAAATTGTAGCTGGCTTCCTTCTAGCTGCAGCGTTGAAGACCCCGATTCCTGCTCTTTGGTCATGGTGACAAAAGGGGTGGGCTTCTGCGGCAGCACTCTGGAGAAGGGGTCGGCATCAATGGATTCAGCTCACTCCAGCGGTTGTTTGTTTTGGTGCCTTTTTCTCAGCGCCAAGAAGAAATGAATACCTCTGGTTGTATTCTCTTCGATTACTCTGTCCTGAACTCCGGTGGTGGGGACTTTTGGTGAAGTCCTTCCTGTGGAGGGCCACAAGGATGCCTGCAAAATGTCAGCCGGGTTCGATCAAGACGATGCACTAGCTAATGGTCCAGGTACTGGGATTTTGCAGCTCAGGAAGGTCGCAGCAAGTCTGGGGATGGGCCAAAATGAAGGTCTTGAGGCTAGTTGATCCCACCAGCGTAAGGGAGAAAGCTGTCCTTAGCGGGTCTTCCCTGTCGATGTGAAAACGGGTCAGCACAGCTCCAAGGCTTCACCAGTGCTTTCGCGGTTCTGGAAGGTGCTGCTGGGGTCTCTGCTAGTCTTCTAATTCAGATTCCTCATTCTAGTGTTCAGCTCTGCCTGTGGTCCATAATCTTCATCTTTCATGCTGGATCCCTATCATTCACACTCTCAGAGCTGTCAATCACATGGGGGGTTGTGACAATGTGCAGGTCTTATTACAGAAACTGCTTTCATGTAATACAAGCCGGACCATAAAGTCTTACTGACGTGGAGATGCAAAAGCAGGAAGTAAAACATGTAGCACCTTTCCTCTAAGGCTGTTTATCGTTCCCTAGGAAACGGTGGGCGACGAGGAGGAGGTGGAGCCCAACGGTCTCAGCTGGGCGTATTAGGTTAGCGGTTGAAAGAGGAGACAACTAGAGTCCCGTTGCGCCGTTGCGCATAGTTAAGTTAAACGTTCAATAATAGTTAATGTGTTGTGAGGAGGCGCGGACCGCTGCGAGCTGCTCCCGCCTACGGAGTGAAGGAGGGAAAGAGACGGACTTCCCACGAGAAGTGAAGGTTGGTGCCGCGTACCGTGTTGTGAAAAGGCGCGGACCGCTGCGAGCTGCTCCCGCCTACGGAGTGAAGGAGGGAAAGAAACGGTCTTCACGACGAGAAGTGAAGGTTGGAGATTCGGAAGAGGAGGAGCAGCAGATGAGCCTTCGTTCACCGATCGAGGGAAAAAGGGAAAGATGCCACTCAAAGGTAACCACTCCGTATCATAAGGAGGAGTCAAGGGCTGGGAAGCATAGGGAAGTCGGCAAGGAGAGAGAACAGGATAAGTTAACCCCAAAAGGGGCAGATATTTTAAAAAGGGACTTTTGAAGGGAAACGGACGCCAGCAGCGTGATTGAGAAATATTCAAGCCAACTAAAGCTCTGCAAGTTTAATGAGAGACAAAGGGTAAAACGCTCGAAGTCTGCGTGGAAAACGAGGACAAATAAACTTTATCAGCCTAGTTACGAGCAAAACAGGAAAAGACAAAGAAAAGACAGTCTAGGAAGATCAAATAGAGTAAATAGAAGATAAACAGAAATACAAGTACAGAATAAAGAAAAGAGGCAAAGATAGAAGTAAGACCAAGATCATTTAAGAAAAAGGACATTAAGGAGAATTTCGAGTAGAGCTTACCCTTATAAACCTGGTGTAACAGACGAGACGATCCTTCCCACGAAGAAGTGTAGAACACGGAAGCAGAAGTATCCTTTTTACGGTTTTTCTGAAAAGAAAGAATTCTGTTAATAAAGAATTGGGCTCTCTTTCAGTCCAAAGAAAACTACTTACTGACTGAAGTCTCTTGATTCTTACTAATTCATACAGTCTAACCATTAGATATATCACAGTTGGTGTCAGAAGTGGGATTCTGAGAACGCCATGGAAGACCTGATTAAGACCCTAAGCGAGGGTCAACAACTCTTACAGCAAGCCTTACAGATGCAATCACAACAAGCTCAAGCTGACAGATTGGCCTTCCAGCAGGCCTTACAAATACAGCAGGCTCAACTACTCGAAGTTACCAATGTACGAAACAATCCTCAGGTCCCCACCTCTGTCTTACAAAAATATTCGACCGGCGAAGATCCAGGACACTTTTTCGTGAACTTTGAACGAGTAGCTCGGAATGCCCAATGGCCCGCCGAGAGATGGTGTCATTACATCGCACCATTGATGACCGGTGAAATGCAATGTGCATATCAAGCAGCAAACCCTACCGGTGATTCAAACTATGGAGACATGAAAAGGCTGGTATTGGAACGGATGGGACACGACGAGGAAACCTATAGAGTGAGATTTAGAGAGCTCAAGTTGAAAGGGGACGAAACCCCAAGGCAATTGTTCTATCGAGTAAAGGAACTAGCAGAGAAATGGTTACAGCCTGGTACATCTACTTCAGCAGAAATGACCGAAAAAGTCATTCTAGAACAGTTCATTGAAGCTCTCCCTGCACCGGTGCAGCGGTGGGTCAAACAACATCCCCGGCTGTCATTAACAGAGGCTGTGGAAGTGGCCTCGGCTTACCAAAAGGCGGGACAAGGGAAAGTGATAACCTACCCGACAAGCTATAAACCACCCCTTTTGTTGAATAAGTCTGCTTCTACACTAAGGTGGCCTCACTCAATGCTACGAAGATCAGAAGGTGACGGCGTACGATCTAGACCTACCAGTGAGGGTCCGGTGAATTATCGTCAAGCTACTCCTACACCTAGAGGTCCACAATGTTTTGACTGCGGGGACTGGGGACATTTAGCGAGATTTTGTCCAAAAAAGCCGAGAGCCGAACCAATGGAGGTTGGCTTACTCGAATCACATAAAGGAAATGAAATTACCGAGATGATGAATGCGAGACCATCGCAGTATCTGTATACCTGTGACGCAGAGGTGGATGGAAAACCCACCACCGCGTTAGTCGACTCAGGGAGTCTACAGACGGCGGTAACATCAGAGCTGGTAGGTGACGATTGTTATTCCTTAGAGAAAATTCCTGTCCGATGTGTACATGGGGATGTAAGGGCATACCCATCTAAGGAAATACAAATCAAAGTAGTCGGGGAAACAATGAGAGTGAAGGCAGCAGTATTACCACATCTACCAAAACCACTTCTAATTGGCTCCGATATACCAAAATTTCCAGAGTTAGTACATAAGATTGAGAAGAGCTGGTTGGAAACGGCCCCGTTCCATAGTGATGAAATACCTAGTACAATCCCTAAAATACTAAAAAGTAAAAAGGTCAGACGTTCTCTGAAGAAAGAATGGAGAGTCAAAAATGTCTCCCCGGTAGCAGTAGATTGGAGAATCGAGGAAGACGGAGACAGTTTCCGGTCTGCCCAAGAACTAGATCCTTTGCTGCAATATGCTCGAGAACGAGTTCTAGAAAAAGTAACGGGAGAAGGACCACGATTCATCAAGGAGAATGGGTTGTACTATAGATTAAGTAAGGCCAGGAATGGCGAAGACGTAAAACAGCTGTTGATTCCCCATAAATTCTATCAGACTATTCTGGAGGTGGCTCACATCCAAATTGGTGAAGGACACTTAGGAACGGAGAAAACCACCAAAAAGATACTCGATAGATTTTATTGGCCTGGAATATACCAACAGGTAGTTCGTTTCTGTCAGTCATGTGAAGAGTGTCAGCGGAAGAACCGAGCCAATGTAAGAAGAGTACCACTTCAACCTATGCCCCTAGTGATGGAACCATTCAGTCGAATCAGAATAGATATCGTTGGACCTTTGGAACCGACCAGAAGAGGCCACAAATACATTCTTGTAGTGGTCGATTATGCAACCAGATACCCCGAGGCATTTCCATTAAAAGCCACAAATACCCAGCAGATTTGTGACGCCATCATACCTTTCATTGGACGAGTCGGGATACCCAGGGAGATTGTCACCGACCGTGGGTCGAATTTCATGTCCAAGGTTCTAGAACAAGTTTGTGAGACCTTGAAAATAGGACATCTGAAAACCGCTGTGTACCACCCACAGACTGATGGGCTAGTAGAACGTTATAATAGTACCATCAAACAGATGCTGAAAAAAACGACTTCCCCAGAGAATGACTGGGATAGAATACTTCCATGGATTCTAATGACACTCAGGAATACTCCACAGTCGTCAACAGGGTTTTCCCCCTTTGAATTATTGTTTGGAAGACCTGTTCGTACTTTGTTAGACCTCTTAAAAGAATCTTGGGAAGAACAACCGAACCATGAGGTTACACTAACAGAGTATGCTTCCCAACTGCAAGAAAGGGTGGAAAAGTTACAAAATGTTGCAAGAGATAATCTTCTCCAAGCACAGATGAGACAAGAGAAATACTACAATCAGAATACACAGTTACGTAGTTTCAAGAAGGGAGAACAAGTACTCGTGTTAGTACCTACATCAGAGAACAAAATGCTAGCTACTTGGAAAGGTCCATATGAGATTCAAGAGGTGTTGGGACCCTTAACCTACAAGGTGAAACAGACGGACTGTAAACTTCCTTATCAAACCTATCATGTTAATTTATTAAAAAAATGGAGATCCCCCGTACCAACAATGGCCATGATATCCGTGAATGAAACTACAGAAGAGCAATTTCTCCAAATAAAGAAGAAAACTGGTGCGGAGGGCCTACATGTAAATCCAGATTTGTCAGGAGTTCAAAAAACAGAATTGTCTAATGTCATACAAAAGTTTGCACATGTGTTCTCTTCCTTACCAGGGAAAACTAATTTAACAAATCATCATATAGTCACCAAGCCAGGAACCGTAGTAAGACAAAGACCTTATCGAATTCCTGAATCGAAGATCAAAGCTTTCAACCAAGAGGTCCAAGAAATGTTAGATCTAGGGATCATTGAACCATCTTACAGTGACTGGTGCTCCCCGGTTGTCCTTGTACCAAAACCGGATGGGAGTGTAAGATTTTGCATGGATTTTCGAAAAGTAAATGACATTTCTAAATTTGATGCATACCCAATGCCCCGAATAGAAGATCTCCTGAACAATTTAGGGAAGGCGAGGTTTTTAACTACAATTGATTTAACCAAAGGTTACTGGCAAATTCCCCTACTTCCTGCTGATAAGGAGAAGACGGCATTTGCCACACCTACGGGTTTATATCAATTTACGGTTCTACCCTTTGGGTTGCACGGAGCTCCTGCAACCTTTCAGCGACTAATAACCATATAATCAAGGGACATGAACAGTATGTCGGGGCTTACCATGACGATATCATAATCTGTAGTAACACATGGACAGAACACCTACAACATCTGGCAGGAATCCTTAGGACTCTGGAAACGACAGGATTACACATAAATCCCAAAAAAACTCATGTTGCCATGTTTCACACAAAGTATCTGGGATATTTTGTCGGTCAGGGGATCATCAGACCTCAAGAGGAAAAGATCAAAGCCATAAAACAGTTAAAATTTCCAGCTACACCGAAACAAGTGAGGGCATTTCTAGGGTTTGTGGGATATTATCGGAGATTTATTCCGCACTTTTTTACTCTCGCCAGCCCTCTCACAGATCTATTAAAGAAGAACTCGATGACAAAGAAAACTTGGGAGACTCGAGAAACTTTACAAGCATTTAACGCCTTAAAGGAGGCCCTCACCGAGAGAGCTATCTTACACTGTCCAGATTTTAACGCCCCGTTTTATCTGCACACCGATGCCTCGGGTACCAGAATAGGTGCTGTGCTGTTCCAGGATCAAGGGGAGAAAGAAAGGCCCATACTCTTCATTAGTCGGAAGCTGTTGCCACATGAATTGAGTTACCCAACTATAGAGAAGGAATGTTTGGCCGTAAAGTGGGCTATAGACGCTCTAAGATATCTGTTAGGTCGGGAGTTCACTTTAATAACTGATCATGCTCCCTTGGTCTGGCTTGCTCGAAACAAGGATTCAAATCAGAGAATACTTAGATGGTTCCTTTCCCTCCAGCCCTTCTCTTTTAGAACAGTTCATAAACCAGGAAGATTGTTAGCCCAAGCTGATTATCTATCCAGGGCAGAAACCCTTCCCGATCGTAAGGGTTTAGTAGAGGGGGTGTGACAATGTGCAGGTCTTATTACAGAAACTGCTTTCATGTAATACAAGCCGGACCATAAAGTCTTACTGACGTGGAGATGCAAAAGCAGGAAGTAAAACATGTAGCACCTTTCCTCTAACGCTGTTTTTCGTTCCCTAGGAAACGGTGGGCGACGAGGAGGAGGTGGAGCCCAACGGTCTCAGCTGGGCGTATTAGGTTAGCGGTTGAAAGAGGAGACAACTAGAGTCCCGTTGCGCATAGTTAAGTTAAACGTTCAATAATAGTTAATGTGTTGTGAGGAGGCGCGGACCGCTGCGAGCTGCTCCCGCCTACGGAGTGAAAGAGACGGACTTCCCACGAGAAGTGCCGCGTACCGTGTTGTGAGGAAGCGCGGACCGCTGCGAGCTGCTCCCGCCTACGCAGTGAAGGAGGGAAGGAAACGGTCTTCACGACGAGAAGTGAAGGTTGGAGATTCGGAAGAGGAGGAGCAGCAGATGAGCCTTCGTTCACCGATCGAGGGAAAAAGGGAAAGATGCCACTCAAAGGTAACCACTCCGTATCATAAGGAGGAGTCAAGGGCTGGGAAGCATAGGGAAGTCGGCAAGGAGAGAGAACAGGATAAGTTAACCCCAAAAGGGGCAGATATTTTAAAAAGGGACTTTTGAAGGGAAACAGACGCCAGCAGCGTGATTGAGAAATATTCAAGCCAACTAAAGCTCTGCAAGTTTAATGAGAGACAAAGGGTAAAACGCTCGAAGTCTGCGTGGAAAACGAGGACAAATAAACTTTATCAGCCTAGTTACGAGCAAAACTGGAAAAGACAAAGAAAAGACAGTCTAGGAAGATCAAATAGAGTAAATAGAAGATAAACAGAAATACAAGTACAGAATAAAGAAAAGAGGCAAAGATAGAAGTAAGACCAAGATCATTTAAGAAAAAGGACATTAAGGAGAATTTCGAGTAGAGCTTACCCTTATAAACCTGGTGTAACAGACGAGACGATCCTTCCCACGAAGAAGTGTAGAACACGGAAGCAAAAGTATCCTTTTTACGGTTTTTCTGAAAAGAAAGAATTCTGTTAATAAAGAATTGGGCTCTCTTTCAGTCCAAAGAAAACTACTTACTGACTGAAGTCTCTTGATTCTTACTAATTCATACAGTCTAACCATTAGATATATCACAGGGGTTAGCTGCCCTCCAGGACAGTCAGCCGCCCAATTAGAACTGGTTTCAGCCAGATAAACCTACAAAGTACAGTGAAGTTTCAGGCTCCTCTCTCACTTCCTGCCTTGCCAGACACATTGGAGCCTGGCAGGCTTCGGGGCTGAATCCCGCCAAAGGCAAAGCTCACAAAGGACTCCAATCTACTCTAAAGGATAGAAGAAAAGGCCAGAAGGAACTGACAAAAAATGGCAGGAACAAAAAGACGTGGCCCATTTTGAGAAAATGGTCATCCATGGGTGATGAACTGCAGCTGAGAAATTAGCCTGCTAGTAACCTGCACTAAAGCTAGTAAAAAGTAACCACTCCCACCAGCCATTTAAGTTGGTTGTAGCACGTTCCGTGAGAAATGGGAGGAGTAAAAATGTAACCCCACAGTAGCCTGCATAGGGAGGTGGGTGCTGGACCCACAAAAGAAAAAGGTAAGTAAGATAACTTATCTTACTATTCTTGGGAACTGTAGTTCTCACAAGAAAATGTATTTAAACCTAAAGAGAAGTCTGATGGACTTTTCAGTCACACTGCACATAGGGTGCTGGGTGTCGGATAGAAAAAAAGCAGATGCCTGTATTTAACATTTGGGGTTTACCAGACTCCATAAAACAGTAAAAATAAAAATCCCTGTCGGAGAAAAAGAATGAGTGCCAAAAAGTTCCACTTACTCAGTTTAAAATCCAGAGTCCAGCAAACGTGCTGGGGGTCTCTCAGGTTAATGGGAATTAGCGCAGAAATTGATAATTCTCCCTAACAATTTGCAACAGGAATGGCTAGATGAACTGGGACTAAACTACTGCAACTCAAATGACTGTTGGACCCCAGGACAGAGCAGTGTAAGACGCGACAAAGAAACCTTGGTCATGGGGCGGCAGTTATAGCATGAGGTGGTGACGGAACACAAACTCCAGGAAGGTCCCCTTTCGGGATGAAGAGCTGTTCATGCAGGCGGTTGTGTTCTTTAGCCACAAGCTGAAGCACTGCAGTCCCAGCTTCCAACTGTGTATTGTCTGTGTTGGGGAGAATTCTCATTTCGAATGGATTGTGTCCTCCCACGTATTCCTCATCTTATGATTATTATCCTGCCAGCTTCGCTGCTTCTGAATTTTTTTTTTTGGCAGAGGACGCTGTGCACAAGGTCTTGGCGTCGATGTCTCAACAGGCTCCGTACCGCGTCAACGTCACCATCAGTATAAATGGCTTGTGCCGCATCCGTTGGCTTCAGTTTCCTTTTTCCGATTGCTTCGCTCTTGAACGGCACGCTTCGAAATTCTCTTCTGAAAATGTCTTCTTCAACACCTTCAACTCCCAAGACGGTGTTTAAAAAGTGTATCGACTGGATCGAAGATGTCGATCACAGATCCTCATCGCGTTTGTCTCTGGTGCCTCGGTTCAAGCCATCGAACCAGTGACTGTGGCTCCCGTCCGTCTATGACGGAGAAAGCCCTTCGTGAGAGGAACGGTAAACTGGCGGTGGGGAGGGAAACTTCTAAAGCCTCGAAGGTTTTGTCTAAAAGACATAAAAAATCGAGTGATTCGAAAGAATCGGATCGTCATAGACACTCTGAGATCTCGATCTCATAGTAGATCGAGGCGCTCTTCATCTTCCTCTTCTAAGAGAGTGAAAAGGAGACATGGATCTCTGTCATCTTCCGATTCATCGACCATATTGGTACAATGCCCGACTAAGTCGGATTCCCCTAAAAAATGGGAAGAATTACGAAGGAAGATCGAGGTCTTTGAGTATGCGGCCTCGACCCCCTCAAAGAAACCTCAGAAGAGCCGGACTCCTGTCGCTCCATCGGATGACATAGGGAAGTCAGGAACTACTGTGGTAAAACACGGTAGTATGGACGAAACTCGAAAAACTCGAGTCGACGCCAAGTTGTCGAGACTCATCGAGAGTCTAGTATTTCTCCGACACCACATAAACAGAGGTCGTCAAACATTCACGACTTCGTCAATGCCATCGGCTTCGACAGTGAAGACAAGAGTCTTCGCCTGTGTCGAAGACTTCATCGGTGTCCTCGTCGATTCCTTCGACGAAACCTCATGAACAAGACAGGAGATTTACTCCTTTACCAAAATCCTACTTTAAGTCTGTCTTTTCAATTTTTGAAAGTGGCTCTGAAGGAGAGGATGTATCTCCTTTTGGAGTACAATATGGTACTAGAGAGGTCCCAGAAGAACTTATCGATTCCGAATCGAAAATGGGTGACCTGTGTGACACCCTTCACTCTGCTAGTGGCATTGATACGTCAGCTGAGCTAGAGTTTGCAAAACCTGACCCTGCAGAACATGCAGATTCGGGGTACAGGAGTTTAATGAATAGAGTGGTGGAATACATGGGTTGGGGTAGAGCCTCACCCACTTTTAAACAGGACGATTTGATGGACATAATTGTTCGAGGCCCCCAGAAGGATCCAGTTCTCCCCTTCCATAGGGCACTTCAGAGAACAGTGGAAAAGAACTGTGAAGTTCCTGATAATATTGCTGCTGTAAAAAGTAATTGTCCTAAAAAATATAGACCGTCTAGTTCTGATCCTGAATACTTAAACAGACATCCCACTCCAGAAAGTCTGGTTATTCAAGCTGCAACTACCTCAAGACAAACTGCATATCCTACTATGCCCCCGGATAGAGAGGATAAGAAGGTGGATGCTTGGGCCGTAAAGTTTTTACTTCGGGTAGCATGGCTCTTAAGTCAACCAATGTCACCTGTACACTGGCCAGGTTCACCTATACCCCGTGGGACTGCATTTTGGCGGCGGCTGATCATATTCCGGAAGGCGAGGAAAGGGAAGGCTTCCTGAATATTGTCAAAGATGCAAAGGAGGCAATGGGGGAATGTCTCCAGTCTGCACTGGATACTGCTGATAGTATCAGCAGATGCATGGCTGCAAGCACTGTGCTACGCAGATTTGTGTGGTTGAGGAAGTCTGGGTTTGCACCAGATGTGCAGGCCAAACTTCTCAACAATGCCTTTTGATGGCTTGAGACTGTTTGGTAGTAAGGCTGGAGAAAGTCTAGAAAAACTACAGACCTCAAAAGCAGCAGCTAAATCTCTTGGCACCCCCATGCGACAGCCTCAAAAACCCTATTCGGGCTCATCTTCCTGGAGTGGTCGTCCTTTTCGGTACTACTCTTTTGGTAGAGGAAGAGGACAGGTTTTTCAAAGAGGCAAGAGAAATGTCAGTCGTGGTGGACGAGGGAAGACTGCAAAGCCAACCTCAGGAACGGCATCTTTGCCCTCAGCCGCTCCTGCAGCCGCCTCCAAATCACTCTGAGACCTTGTTACACAAAACCCCAGTGGGAGGCAGGATTTCTCAGCATCTGAAGGAATGGCGGGGCATTACCTCAGATGCTTGGGCACTGGAAACAGTAGCTCAAGGGTACTGTCTCCCCTTCCTAAAAAGGCCTCAGAACCATCCATCGGGAACCAACTCTGTCAAAATTCCAGATCCGCTCCTGTTACAGGAAATGTTAACCCTGCTAGAGAAAGGTGCTATAGGACAAGTATCTGTAGCGGAGAGGAACAAGGGTTTGTACTCCCCATACTTTCTCATCCCAAAGAAGGACGGGGGATTGAGACCCATCTTGGACTTAAGAAACTTGAACAAGTTCCTCAGGCAGGACAAGTTCAAGATGCTAACCCTTTCTCAGATCCTTCAGGCTCTCCAACTCCAAGACTGGTTGGCATCATTGGACCTTCAGGATGCTTACTTTCATGTGCCAATCCATTTCAAGCACAGAAAGTACCTGAGGTTTGCGATTGGAAATTATCACTATTAGTTTCGAGTTTTGCCATTCGGCTTGACCTCTGCCCCGAGGGTTTTCACCAAATTGATGGCGGTGGTGGCAGCGAGTCTCAGGAGAGGGGGGATTCACGTCTACCCCTACCTGGACGATTGGTTGATCAGAGCACGTTCTCACGAACAAGCTCAGGAACATCGTTCAATCACCTGTCCCTTCCTTCACAAACTGGGCTTCTCACTCAATTTCAAGAAGTCTCACATGATACAGTCCCAAAAGCTCCAGTTTATCGGAGCAGTCTTGGATACTTCCCCGGGCAAAGCCTCGCCTCCCGAGGTGAGAGCTCTCCACATTCTGCAGATGGTAACAAAGTTCCAAAATGCCCAGCATCTGCCGGCCTCATGGCATCCTGCATTTTCCTAGTGCCAGAGGCCACATTGAGAATGAGATCCCTTCAATGGGCACTCAGAGCTCAGTGGTCCCAGTTCTCAGGGAATATGTCGGATCTTCTGCAAGTCCCGAGCGCAGTCGCTCGGGGATTTACTATGGTGGGCTTGCAACGACAACATCCTCAAAAGAAGAATCTTTTTGGCAACCATGGCCGGAGAGAACCGTAGTAACGGATGCCTCACTCACAGGGTGGGGAGCCCACACCAACGATCTGACAATCGGCGGTCGTTGGTCTCCATCGGAGTCCAAACTACACATCAACCTATTGGAGCTGAGGGCAATCAGACTAGCGCTGAAGGCCTTCCTGCCCTCTGTACAGGGAAAGAATGTCCTGATAATGACGGACAACATGGTGGCCATGTACTACCTCAACAAGAGAGGAGGCGTAGGGTTACTACCACTGTGCAGAGAGGCAATGCAGCTCTGGTTCTGGGCAATACAAGAAGGAATCTCTATCGGCAGTTCACCTAGCAGGAGAGCAGAACACGGCGGCAGACGCCCTGAGCAGGCAGAGCACGGTCTCTCACGTGGGAGCTAGCTCAGGAAGTCCTTCTGGAGATCTTCGCTCTTTGGGGAACCCTCAAGTGGATCTGTTCGCAACCACGGTACACTGGAAGTGCGAACAGTACTGCTCAAGGGAATTTCCTCCGAGGAGCTCTAGGAGACGCGTTCGTGGTGGAGTGGAAGTTCCCATTTCTGTACTTGTTTCCTCCAGTCCCCGTGATTCCTCAAGTAATCAGGAGGTTGAGAAAGTTCAGGAAAACCATCATCCTAATTGCCCCGGATTGGGCCAGGAGGACGTGGTACCCAGACCTTGTGGACATGTCCACCTGCCCTCCAATACGTCTTCCGCAAAGAGATGATCTTCTCTCGCAAGAGGAAGGTCGGGTTCTCCATCCAGAGGTCAAGACACTCAAACTTCACGCATGGTTTCTGAGAGGTTGAGTTACAAGGATTGGTATCTTCCGGATGACGTAATGGAAATTTTGCTTTCGGCCAGAAGGCCAGCAACAAAATCCTTGTACCGGTGTCGTCGGAACAAGTTCAGTAACTGGTGCCGAGATAAGGATGTGGACCCTTTTCAATGTGGCACTCCAATGGTGCTTTCTTTCCTATTGCATCTAGCCAATCTGGGGCTCCAGATCGTAACAATTAAAGTATATCTGGCTGTGCTATCCGTTTTTAAGCGCTCTTCGGAAGAGGTTTCTTACTTCAAAATTCCATTGATAATTCAATTCCTGAAAGGGTTTACTAATGTATACCCTCCAGTTCCTTTTCATGTCCCAACTTGGAATTTAAATCTAGTACTTAAGTTTCTAACTTGTTATACCTTTTGAGCCTCTGCACTCTTGTCCATTGAGCCTTCCAACATTAAAAACTGTCCTTGTGGCCTTAACATCAGCCCGCAAGGTTAGTGAACTACAGGCTCTCTAATGTAAACCTCTATATACTACTTTTTACAAGGACAAGGTAGTTCTTAAAGTTAAACCTTCCTTTTTACCAAAAGTAGTTTCTGACTTCTATTTGTCCCAAAAAATCATATTACCAACATTCTATCCTCCTCATTTGGGCAAAGAGGAGGAGAGACTGCATAGCCTGGACCCCAAAAGGGCTCTCCTTTTTTACTTTTCAAGAATGTCAAAATTACGTCAAAATGACCAACTCTTTGTAGGGTATACAGGTCATAAATTGGGATTATCGGTGACAAAACAAACCATATCCCGCTGGATCATTCTGGCTATAATTGAATGCTACAAATTGGCGGGAAAGGACCCCTCAGATGGGCTTCGAGCCCATTTCACTAGGAGGATGGCTACTTCTGCGGCTCTGAAGAGGGGAGTCCCTGCAGCAGATATTTGTTCAGCTGCAACATGGGCATCGATGCATACTTTCGTCAAGCATTATTGCTTAGATGCTTCCTCCTCCAATTAGGGTTTATTTGCCAAGGCGGTACTTCATTCCGTCCATGAACACAGTAACTAGTACTCCCACCTCCAAAATTGCCACTGCTATGGGAGTCTATCATAAGATGAGGAATGCGCGGGAGGACACAATCCTTTCGAAGAACAAGTTACTTAGCAACTGTAACATTCTTTCAACTGGATGTTCCTCCCATGTATTCCTCATCTCCCCTCCCAATCCTACCCTGCAGTACAGTTTGCGTTTCTTACACTTTCCTCTCACGAAGAGTCCATCAGTCATGAGGCACGCCTGGGTGTTAGTCCAATATTTCCTCGAAAAAACAGAACTGAAGCCAACGGGCGCGGCACGAGCTATTTATACTGATGGTGACGTCGACGCGGTACGGAGCCCGTCGAGGGACATAAACGCCAAGACCTTGTGCACAGCTCCCTCTGCCGGAATTTTTTTTCCCGAAGCAGCGAAGCTGGCAGGATAACAATTTATCATAAAATGAGGAATACGTGGGAGGAACCAGTCGAAAGAACGCTACTGTTGGTATATAACTTGTTCTTCTGTGCGAATTCCCTTCAACCTTGGCGACCCCTAACCCTTTTGCTGGACTTTAGGACTTATTTTTAACCCTAGAGTGAGTGAGCCCATTTCTCACTCTCGTATTTTGACCTGATTTGGAATGCGTTTCCCTTGTTTTTGAAGTGTGACAATGGTGACACATGGCAACTTTCGTGTATTGTCAGAGAAATCCTTTTAGATTTCATCTAAGGTTTAAATACCTTTTCTTGGGTAAACTGTTAGGCAATGTTTGTATGTAGTACCCTCTGGGACCACTACACACAACTGACCACAGGTATAGGAAACCCAACCTTTGGTGTAAGCTTGCACTAAACAGTTTTGGTAGCGTATTGAGGAGCCATGCTCCTCTCAAGAGGGGTCAATGTGAGCTGTAGTGGAGTTAGAGATTTACAGTTACAGGTATTCAAAAACTCTCAGACTCGAGGTTTCTTGCATAAACCATTCTTAATGTATTCATCAGTCAGTTAGAATAAGCCCTCTTCAGAAGGGAGCAATATATTAGTAACACACAAATACACTTCAATACTGTACACTCTTAGTTTCTAAATCAGTAAAGACCCTTTTGGGATGGCCCATAGACGCAACCTACACCAACAGGTGACATCAATAATTGGGGTGCTGGGGACATTAATATCATACTGTTGGCATTTAGAATACTTGTTGGTAAAAGGCAAAGATTATTAGAACGAGAGACCACAAATATTCTTAAGCAGGCAAATACTTTTGGATACTCCAAGAAGAGTCCTATAATTCAAAAGGCTAAGCCAAAGTATTTGTATAGGATGCAGCACTTCAGGTAAGTAAATGGAAAAGTCTTTGCACAAGTTCTTAGGAGTCTTTGATGAAAAGTAGAATCAAATGTAGGGCCACAAGCTGATTAGGCTTGTGAGTTGTAGAAGTTGCAAGCACTCTACAGAATGAGGTAAGTTCTCTCAGGCTTTTTACAGTATCTTAGAAATGAAGAAAAAGAAGCTGCTGATGACCTCTGTTCCTGTGCAGCTCTGCAGATCTCGCTGTTCCTGGTCCTCAGTCGTGGGGACACGGAGGACGTCTGCGGACTCCTGCAATGCACTGGGAGGGTCAAAACTCGCAACCGGCAAACTTCACGTTCAGTGGCTGTTCAGTGTTTCAGCTTCTCATGTCTACCGCAAATATCAACACTGCGGTTGTTGGGGAGAATTCTCATAAATGTGCTAATTCCCTTCACCTTAGAGACCCCCAGCAACTTTGCTGGATTTTGAGGACTTGATTTGTTTACCTCGAAAGAGTGCGAGCCTTTCTTTCCCACTCACATGTATTTTGATGTGTGTTTTACTCTTGTGTTCTTTGATAATGGAGTTTTAGACAACTCCGTAGGCACCCTCAGTGCAGTGACGCAGGGAAGCTTTTTAGGCTGTCCCAAGGTTTAAATACCTTTTCTGGGATAAACTTCTGTTTCCCAGAGAATGTGAAGTTTAACTTTACTAGTACTTTTTAAATTCCTAACCCCAGCACACACTATTTTACAATAGTGCTGGAGGGGTTACCTAGTATCCCCTATGTCTAGAAACTCATATAGCAGTCAAATGCTACCCTTTCCAATCAAAATGTCTGGTGACAGTACGAACTACCATGATTTTTCCTGACCGCGAACACCAATAGCTAAATATCATGGGAGCCATGTTTTTCAAGATGGCGTTTCAGCCGCCTTTGTTTAAACCGGTCCCGGTATTCTTTTTTGGCCATTTCTTTTTGGAAAGGTTCTTCTGGAGTTTGTCTCTGCACGCCAAACTAGGTTTGGTCCCTTTGTTTCTACGCCTTTAGCAGGCTTCAGGACTGAAGACCGCCTCTGGTGCCAGTGTGTCTGGGGTGGGCAGGAAGTGAGGGAGGTGCCCGAAACTCCCTGTGCTTAGTCTCCTTGAAGACCCAAATGCACTCTGGCGTGTTTGGCTGGCTGACTGTCCGGCAAGGACAGCCACCTTGCTGGGTGAGTGGCAGCTAGGCTGGAATGAATGAGAGAACTGTTTAAAAAGCGAGTCTCTTGGACTGAAAGGCAGAGTCGACCACGGGAATGAAAGAACCAAAGACGAGCTGTAAGAGGACGGCTGCTGCAACTACTGGACCGTTGGTTTGCCTGGTGGAACCCTGCTGCAGGCCCGTTCACCTTGACAGAGAAGCCCTTCAAGGACGACATCTTCTGAGTTGGTAGGACCAATCAACTTGTAAGCCACTTGGACACGATTCTCAGAGATGGTTGTATTTTTCTCAGAGTGCTGCAGGAAACGGAATAACCAGGGAGAAGGACACCAGCTTGTGCGCTTTAAGACTTCTACCGGAATTGAAGATTTGCCAGTTTTGTGACCAGTCCCCGTGCAGTGCAGGAGTCCCCCGACGTCCTCCCTCTTGTCCCCACGACTGAGGCTCAGGAACAGCGAGATCGGCAGGAACTGCCAGGAACAGAAGTCTTCAGATGCATCTTTTTCTTCAATTTAAGGTACTGTGAAAACCTGACCGAGAGAAATTACCTCTTACTGCGAAAGTGTGTAGAACTTTGGCAACTTGCACGCCTAGTCCGCTTGTGACCCAACATATGAACCTTTCTACCGTGAACTACTTCCGAGAACCGTGGCAAACTTTTCCGTTTAAATACCAGAACCGTTTCTTCCTATACAAGACACTAGTCCATTGACTTTGGCCTACCTGTTGCATTGAATCAACTCCTCTGGTGGACTCAAACTATTTGCACTGTTTACAACTAACTCTGATACTCGTTTTATTAACTTATGCCTTTTTGCTCCTACTTCAACTGCTCTGAATGCAATTTTGCTCCTTCAAAGTAAAGTGTAAATGTTTCAGAACCGGTTACTGTGAAGTATTGTATATATTTGTGTGATATTGATTGCCTCCTTTTAGTGAATGTTTTCTAAATGACTAATAAATTAAGAAGTGTTTTACCAAGAAACCTTGAATAAGTGTCTATCTAAATACCTGTGATTGTAGACCTCTGTGTAATATCTTTACAAGCTCACATTCCCTCTTGAGAAAAGCCTGGCAGCTCAGCTTGCTACCAAAAACTGTGTGGTACAGAATTATACCAAAGGTTGGTTTTGCTTACACCTGTAGCCCTAGTTGTGTAGTGGTCCCAAAGGGTACTGCATACAAACCTTGCCTAACAGCGTTTCCTGGCTGTCGAGATGGACTTTCCTTGCTTCTGGGATCCTGCACTCTGAGGGGGCTCAGCCTCGGTCAGTCCTGCTTCTTGGGAGTCCGGAGGATCTTCCAAAAGCTCTAGACAGCTTAAAAGCAACACACACAATCTGGTGTTCCTCTCCATGGCTGTACGGTTTCCAGAAGCAACTCTGTGGAAATTCAACCAGCTCTGAGATGGATGTCCAGGTGGCTTACTTTGGAGTTGATTGGACCCACAACTCAAGGGGAGAAGTCCTTTCAGGGGCTTCTCTGTTGATGCGAACTTGGCATTTCGGCACTGCAGCAGGGCTTCACCGGGCAAACCAAAGGTCCAGGAGTTGCAGCAGGCATCCTCTACAAGTTCTTCTTCGGTTCCTTCGTCCAGTGGTCAACTCTGCCTTCCAAGCTGAAAGACTAGCCTTTTATTCAGTTCTCCCATACATTCCAGCCTAGCTGTCGATCACCCAGCAGGGTGGCTATCCTTGCCAGACAGTCGGCCAATCACCACAGAGTGCATTTGGGTCTCCTCTGAGACTAAGCACAGGGAGTTTCGGGCACCTCCCTTAGTTCCTGCCTACCCCAGACACACTGGAGCCAGAGGCGGGTTTCACTTGTGAATCCCGCCAAAGGCGAAATGAACAATGAGACCAAAACTGGTTTGGCGCACAGAGCAAATCTTAAGAAGGACCTTTCCACAAAGAAATGGTGAAAAAAGACCACTGGGGGCCATTTTAACAAAGATGGCTCCCGTGGGTGCTTTACTGTAGCTGCGAACGCAGCCTGTGGTAAAGGCACACCATGGTAGTTCAAACAAAACCACTGCCACCAGCCATTCAGTGCGAAAAGGGTAGCATAAAATGTTACATGAGAAACCAGACAAAGGTGATACTAGATAACCCCTCCAGCACTCTATTGTAAGATGGGGGTGTGCTGGGTCTCAATGGTTACAATGGTAAGTAAAGTCAATTTCACTTTATTGCTCTTGGAAACAGTAGTTTATCCAAGAGAAAGTATTTAAACCTTTGGGAAATCTGAAAGACTTCCCTGTGCCACTGCACTGAAGGTACTCTGTGACACAATGTAAAAGATGCCTATGGCGTTTGTCAGACTCTACAACCAAAAGAAACGGTGTATAAAATCACACGAGAGAGTGGGGGGAAAAAGGGTCCTACTCTCTCCAGGTTAAAAAAAAATCAAGTCCTCAAAATCCAGCAAAGTTGCTGGTGGTCTCTAAGGTGGTTCCCAAGAATAGTAAAGTGAAATTGACTTTCTCCAGCATGGGGTCTGGCATGGATTCACATGCTCATGAATATTCCCCGTCGTCAGGCTGGGAATCCTCGGTAAAGAAAAAACCAGTATCAGTTTCGTTTCTGATCTGTCTTTCGTAGTAATAACCAATCACTGGTCTCTGCGTCATACTGACCACAGCCAATGACTGCCCTCTACCTAAGCACCGCCTCTGGCAGCCATCTTCAGATTTTTACCGCACGTTCATGTGTTGGGATCCTCGTGCTATTGCTCTCGAGCGTTAGTGCTATTTTTCGCGCTTTTTCACAAAAAACTTCGATTCTTTCGGTCAAAAGAGCCTCAAGCTCCACCGATCCTACATCCGATCAACGGGGACCCGTGTCGGATTCATCTGTGCCCCTCAAGGGTGAAGATTTCGTCGAGCTACGCTTCGGAGGACTCCAGAAGCTTCTCAGGCCCGGTCTCGGAGATGGCCCAGGAGAAGGGAAGCTCGACGCCCGGAAAGCTGTTCAGGGTCTGCCCTGGATGCCAGCTGCAGAACGTCTTCAAGGAGGATGAACACTCTTTCTGCCTTTACTGCCTTCATGAGGACAAGACGCACGTGGAAAAGGACTGTGCGTTTTGCGGCAACATGTCGGAACGGACCATGAAGGACCGCCATCAACGTCTCGCCAACTGGCTGGAGGGTAAGAGCCCGTCTGGCGAGAAGAAGAAGAAATCCGAGCGGTCTTCTAAGACCTTTGAGGGCGCCCCGGCGACGGGGGCCCAACATAAGGCCAAGCACCGCGAGTCCGCTGGCACCGGGAGCGCCGAACGGTCGGGCTCTACGGGCGCCAGGCAGGGCGCACCCTCCCCGGCACCATCAACCACGAGCCAACGCTCTGGGTCAGGTAAGAGGAAGGCCGAGCACCCGGCGAAGCTGCTGGAGAGGCCCCGGTCGAGCTCTAAGGCAGAGGAGGAGCGTGGCAGTGCCCCCTCCCTCAAGGATAAGGCGGTGAGCGCACCTAAGGTGGTGAAGGCCTTGATCCATCCGACCAAGCCCTCTATCGAAACGGTCGCGGCGGCCCTGGCTCAGCCTGTGGTGGCTACACCAGTGGTGACGACCTCAGGGCCCAGAATCTCCCTGCCTCCGCGGAGGGAGTCTTCCTTTGTGCCCATCGATAGGACCCCCGTGAAACCCTCCGTGGGGAAGAAGGGGGGGCAGGGCGTCGTCGTAGATTCGGCCTCAACCTCAGAAGAGGAGCTGATCGAGGTCTTAAGCCACGGCCTAGGCGTGGAAGAAGGCCAGCCCGTCGGAATGGACCCCGACGCAGGTGACGACGACGACATCGTCGAGGATACCGACGGGGCCCCTGCTCGCCCGTCGGATTCCCCTCTGCCAGCGCCGCAAGACAACTCGGCGGCCATTTTGTTGACCATACAGTCCTTATGCTCCGAGATAAGGACGAGGCTACCGTTACCGACGGAGGAACCTCTCCCGTCGGGGGATCCAGAACCGGGACCTTCTGGTGTTCCCCCTACCAAGAAAAGAAGGTTCCATCCACCACCTCCTTTTCAACCGTCGCGCCCCGTCCAGCCCTCCTCCCCGTCCACCCGAGGGGATGATACGGGGACTGACACGGCAGCGACGGGTATGGACGACGAGGCATACGACGAGGATTTTCCGTCGTCGCCTCCCACCAGGGCTTCTCCGCCCGACGAGATCGGATCTTTCCACTCCATGATCTCCAGGGCTTCCGAGCTTTTCCAACTCTGCCCTGAGGAGAAGAAAAAGGAAGGCTTCCTTTATCAGCGGCGCGAGGCCAAGAGGAAGACGGTCCTCGCAGTGCCTCTGTTGGACGACATTTGGGATGAGGGCCTTTCCCTCCTCAAGAACCCTTCCACGACGCCAGCTAGAAGAGACCGGTACGAGAAAAAGTACCGGGTCCCGGACACGGCCCCCCTATGCCTCCGGGCGCAGCCTACCCCGGACTCCGTCGTCTCCGCGGCAGCCAGGAAGAAAGCGGGGGGGGGGGGCGGCCTCCACATCGACTTCCCCGCCGGACGGCGAGGGAAAGAAATTGGATGCTATGGGACGTAGAGTCATCTCGTCGGCAGCGACGACGATTAAAGCGGCCAACGCCTTGGCTATCGTGGCCCGCTACGACAGGGAGCTCTGGTACAAGATAGCTCCCCTGCTGGATTTTCTGCCGGACGACAAGAGGGCGGAGGCCCTGGAGATCCTGCAGGAAGGTGAGGTGGCCTCGGACCACGCCATCACCGTGGCGACGGACATCGCCGACACTGGGTTCCGCCAGCTTGGCAACGGCGTTTGCCTTCGACGTCGTGGATGGCTCAAAGCTACGGACTTTCGGCAGGACGTCCAGACCAGAGTCCTGGACATGCCCTTCGACGGGACCAACCTGTTAGGGAAGACAGTGGACGATTCCCTTGAGGCCATCAAGGCGGATACTGAGACGGCCAGGGCCCTTGGAGTCCTGCAGCAACGACGAACGCCCTTTCGGAGCGGCGGAGGCAAGGGCGCCTCCAAAGGTTCCGGCGGCGGTTTCGCTTCCTACCGCCAAGCGGCCCGCTCGTCGTCGCAAGAGGCCTACAGAGGACGAGGCAAGTCTAGCGGACCCCGCCGTCGTCGCCAAGGAGGTCAAGGCGGCAAGGCCGCGTCCAAGCAGGATTGAACCGGCCGTGGGGTCGGGCCCCCACCGAAGCACCCCGGTGGGAGGCCGGCTGGCAGGCTTCGTCAGCGTGTGGGAGTCCATCTCCACCGACCGTTGGGTGCTGGACGCCCTGGCCCGGGGCCACGCGCTCGAGTTTCAAAGAAGGTGCCCGCGCGTCCCCCCCCGTGGCCAGGAAAGAACTTCACGTCCCTCAACTTCTCCTGGAGGTAAAGGCGATGCTCAGAAAGGGCGCCATCGAACTCGTCCCAAAGAGGCTTCGGGGCTCCGGAGTCTACTCGCGATACTTCCTCGTGAAGAAGAAGACGGGAGGATGGCGCCCCATCCTAGACCTGCGACGTCTGAACAAGTTCATCAAGGCGCAGAAGTTCCGGATGGTCACCCTCCAGCACGTCCTGGGTCAGCTGGAGGAAGGAGACTTCCTATCGTCGTTGGATTTGGAGGATGCCTACTTCCACATTCCCATCCTAAAGGGGCACCGAAAATTCCTCAGATTCGTGGTCCAAGGGCGTCATTACCAGTTCAAAGCCCTTCCCTTCGGACTACGGTCGGCACCCAGGGTATTCACCAAGTGCCTCGCACCGGTGGCGGCGCAGCTGCGCCGCGAGGGGATTCACGTCTACCCCTACCTGGACGACTGGCTCATCCGCGCCAAGACGAGGGAGCTCGCCGTGGTCCACACGGCAAGGACCGTCCAACTCCTCACGGACCTGGGATTCTCCGTCAACTACGCCAAATCCCACCTGGTGCCCGCGCAAGTCGCACTGTTTCTGGGAGCGAGGCTCGACAGTGTCCCTTCTGGCCTCCCCGTCGGAGGAGAGGACCAGGACCATCTTGGGCAAGGTGCAACGGATGTTGGTGGCCGACGCGGCCAAGGTGAGGTCCATCAAGTCCCTCCTCGGGATGATGTCTTCCGGCATCTACCTCATTCCCATGTGCAGGCTCCGGATGCGCCCGTTGCAAGAATTCCTGGATGCGCGCTGGATCCAGACGACGGGCAGCTTCGAGGAAAGGATCAAGCTCGACGAGAGTTTCCGACGAGCGATACGGTGGTGGGGCACCCGCGCGCATCTGACGGCGGGCATGGACTTCCAGACCCCAGCCCACCAGGAGACTGTGACCACGGATGCCTCCCTGGAAGGGTGGGGAGCGCACACCGAAAATCTGCACGCAAGAGGACTCTGGCTCCCGACGGAGAAGTCCCTGCATATCAACGTCCTGGAGCTCCGTGCAGTGTTTTGGGCCCTCAGGTCCTTCCTTCCGTCCCTCAAGGGCAAGGTGGTGAGGATCTTCACCGACAACACCACCACCATGTTTTACATCAGGAAACAGGGCGGAACCAGGTCCCCAGCGCTGTCCAAGGAGGCGCAGGACCTGTGGCATTGGGCCGTCGCCCAAGGGATTTTTCTGGTGCCGTTTCATCTGGCAGGGATAAAAAACACCATCGCCGACTCACTCAGCAGGGAGCTGCGCTCGTGCCACGAGTGGGAACTACGGCAGGATCTGGTGGATCGCCTCTTCCGACGGTGGGGCACGCCCCAGATCGACCTGTTCGCGACGGCGACGAACACCAAGTGCCGGAGGTTCGCCAGCAGGTTTCCCCAGACGAGGAGCATGGGCGATGCTTTCTCGTTCCCCTGGGAGGGCCTGTTCCTCTACGCGTTCCCTCCCTTGCCTCTGCTAATCCGGCTCGTCAACCAGCTCAAGAGGTCACGGTGCAGGATGATCCTCGTCGCACCTGCGTGGCCGAGGCAGATATGGTTCCCGGACCTTCTGGACTTGTCAGCGTCCCCGCCGATCAAGCTGCCGGCGGACGCGGATCTACTCTCCAGGGAAGGAGGCGCCATCCTCCACCACGACCCGAAGTCGCTGAACTTGCAGGCCTGGCTCCTGCAGCGCTAGAGTTTGGAGGATACGACATACCGGCCGATTGCAGAGAGGTTCTTGCAAAGGCCAGGGCGTCCTCGACTCTTAAATGCTACGGACACAAATGGAAGAGGTTCTCTGTCTGGTGCCACGCACAGAAGATTAACCCTCTACGGATTACGGCTCCCCAAGTACTGCCGTACCTGCTGACGCTGGCCAAAGCTGGTCTGGCACACGCGTCCATCAAGATTCATCTTGCTGCGATCTCCCGATACACCAGAACCACGGGGCGGACGTCCTTGTGGTCTCATCGTCTGGTGAAGGAGTTCATGAAGGGACTGTTCAGATCGTTCCCGCCGGTGAAGGCTCCGGCCCCGGCGTGGGAGCTCAACGTGGTGCTGACCAAGCTCATGGGACCTCCGTTCGAGCCTCTGCACTCGGCCCCGTTGAAGTTTCTATCGTGGAAAACAGCTTTTCTTGTGGCCATCACCTCCGCACGACGAGTGGGAGAGATCCAGGCCCTTTCCTGCAAGGCCCCGTACTTGACTTTCCACGACACGAGGGTAGTGCTCAGGACGCACCCCTCCTTCATGCCCAAGGTGCCGTCGGACTTCCATCTCAACGAACCCTTGGTGTTGCCTGTGTTCTTCCCGTCGCCTTCGTCGCCGGCTGAGAGGACTTTGCACTCGCTGGATGTGGCTAGAGCGCTGAAGTTCTACGTGGACCGCACAAAGTGTTTTCGGAAGACGTCACAACTCTTTGTGAACTTTGGACCTGTCAATCAGGGGAAGGCTCTCTCGAAGGCTTCCATTTCCAGATGGCTCTCCGGCTGTATCATGTACTGTCACCGGTTGGCAAACCGACCGCTGCCTGGCCGTCCGAGAGCCCATTCCACCAGAGCGATCGCAGCTACCACGGCGTTCCTATCTGGTGTGCCCCTGCTGGACATATGCAGGGCTGCTACGTGGAGGTCGACGCACACCTTCACGAAATTCTACTGCGTCGACCGGGATTCCAGGGAGGAGTCCAGGGTCGGCCAAGCAGTGCTGCGCAACCTGTTCGCCTGAGGTGAGCCTGGTGAGGAGGTAAGATGCTTAATGTTGAGTTGATGTGATGCTTAATGTTGAGCCTTTGCCACCTCCCGTGGTTGTGCATGTGTGTACTGCTATGTATTCTTTATTCATGAGCATGTGAATCCATGCCAGACCCCATGCTGGAGAAGGAACAAGTTACTTACCTGTAACTGTTGTTCTCCAGCATGGGTCTGGCATGGATTCACATGCGAACCCTCCCGCCTACCCCTCTGCGGCTCTTCACTTGGTCATACTGCCACTTCACGTGCTTCCAAATCTGAAGATGGCTGCCAGAGGCGGTGCTTAGGTAGAGGGCAGTCATTGGCTGTGGTCAGTATGACGCAGAGACCAGTGATTGGTTATTACTACGAAAGACAGATCAGAAACGAAACTGATACTGGTTTTTTCTTTACCGAGGATTCCCAGCCTGACGACGGGGAATATTCATGAGCATGTGAATCCATGCCAGACCCATGCTGGAGAACAACAGTTACAGGTAAGTAACTTGTTCCTTACTTACTTTTTCTCTTTGTAGGTCCAGCATACACCATCATATGTGGAGTGCTGGGGGGGTTACTTAGCCCATTTTCCTACCTACTCATGTAACAATTTTTGTTACCCTCCCTACTTTAAATGGCTGGTGGTAGTGGTTTAATTTTTCTACCATTGTGCTTTTCGTCTGCAGGCTGAATCCTCAGCTGCAGTATGCACACATGGGTGAAAATTTTGTCAAAATGGCCCTGGTATTCTTTTTTCACCATTTTCTGTTTGTGAGGTCTTTCTTGGGTTTTACTCTGTGCGCCAAGCCAGGTTTGAGCCCTAGTTCATTTTTCCTTCGGCAGGCTTCAGTACTGAAACCCGCCTCTGGCTCCAGTGTGTCTGGAAGGGCAGGAAGTGAGGGAGGTTCCCCAAACTCCCGTCCTTTGTCTTAAGTAATTCCTGAATGCACCCATTCCTGATTGGCGGGCTGGCTGTCCTTTCTGTCTGAGTGACAGCTAGGGTGTGCATGAATGGGAGAAACCTGCTTAAAAGGTGAGGGGTTTGGGGGCTGAGTACTGTTTCGACCACTGGAAAGAGGAATCCGACGAAGAAACCATGAACAAAGCTTGCTGCATCATCCTGGACCGTTGAATTACCCGGTGATGCCCTGCTGCTGTGCCGAAACTCCTTTTTCTAATCGACAAGAGAAACTCCTGAAGGGACACCTTTCCTTGGGTTAGTGGGACTAACTAACCTCAAGACAAACTCCACTGTACCACCTTCCCCCGAATGATGGTTGTACTTTGCTGCTTCAGGAACCGAGTTCCAGGGGTAGAGAAATCTGTAGTAGAGTGCAATGTCTGCCATACGGCCAGAAGCTCCAGGAGTCTCCCCAGGACCCTCCACAAGCAGGACTACCAGAGCTGGATTCCCCTCACAAAAGTGTAGGACTCAAGGAGTGAAGGAAGCCCAACCGGTATCCAAGATCTTCAGTGGTGCCGTTTACCGAGCTCTGAAACCGCAAGGTGCCTCTGATCCGAAAAGAGCCCATAGCTGCCGCCGACCTGCAAATTGCTACCACAGGAGTCCTCCAGACGTCCCCCGTCTTGTCTCCACAACTGAGGCCCAGGAGCCATGGATCTGCTTCACTGCAAACAGACAGAAGCTAGCTGGACCACTCTTAAGGTACTGTTCCGACTTGGGTTATTTACTTCAGTGTCTTTAGCTTTGCTCCTCTCAGTTGACACTTAAAGTGGCTACTTCGCTAGAGTTGATTTCAGCTCTACCCTTCACAAGTGTAACACCTTGTGACCCTACAGTGATTTTTTTTTTCAACAAACTAACACTGTTATCTAAGAAGTGCCTCCGCTCCATAGACTGTGCTCTAATTGACTTTGGTTGTCCTGGCTCCCTGCAGACTCTTCTAGTCCGTTTGACTTTGATATTGACTGTCTCTCAGAGGTGATTACTTGGTTTACACTATTATTGCTGGGAAAGGTTTTTGTCTAGACTTTTTAAGTGCTCACATGCTCTGAGAACCTGTTTAACCTTTTTCCTTTCCTTAACCTTTCCTTTCTACAAACCTCAATCTATAAAGTGTACTAGGGAAATATCAATGCTATTACTGTTCTAGTTAGTGAAGTCACCTCAGGGTGTAGGAAGGGAATCAAGTGTGTAAAAAGCATTTCTAAAGAGTATCTACTAGCATTGTGTTGATTTTGAAAAAGTATTTTAAAGTTTATTTGGTTGTTAAACAATTTCCCTTTTTTAAAGAATGCTTATTTTAATATCACTGTTAAATAATTATTTAACTAAAATCTTGAGTTGCAAGTGTTACTTGGCTACTTGTATTTGTGGATTTCATTGCTACAGCTCACATTTACCCATCTTGAGATGAGCCTGGCTGCTCAGTCTCACTATCAACTTGAGTAGTACAGGCCTATACCAAAAGAGGCTTACCTAATACCAAGAGGACAAGGGTGGAGTAGTCTCCCACAAGATTACTACATTTATTCGGTGTGACGTCCTTTTATCGCAGGATGATTTTTTGCGAGGATTTTTACCGCAATCTTTTTTTTTTTCTTCGAAAAAAACCCATCGCATTTTTTAGAAAATGGGGGTTGGGAGGTAACCCCCCCTCCAAAAATTATTTTAAAAAATTCGATGGGTTTTTTTCTTTACAAAAAATCGCGGTAAAAAACCCTGCGAAAAAACATCCTGCGATGAAATGACATGGAACCATTTATTCTTGCCTAACAGTCCGTTGTAGCATGGGTCCTGGGACACTTCCGAAGTGCAACAATGCAGGACACAAAGCAAACTCACCAGTTCAGCGGAGGAAGGCACAGATGATCCATGGTTGCAAGATATTAGCGAGATATATAATTTTCATGCTTCCTCTCCTCTCCTACTGAGACACCAGCACTTTTTGCTGGACTTCTGGACCTTTTCTTTCAATCCTGAATGAGTGGAGCCTCTTTCCACTCATTCATTCTTGAGGGCTCTGTCTTTTGGTGCTCTATCCTTTGTATTCTACCTGTATTATGAGTCTTAAAGGCATCTCTGTTTTTACTACTGCAGTACATAGCTCCTTATGGGCAGTGTTGTTGGGGAGCTTTAGGGTCCTTGTTAGGCAAGATTGTATGTAGTAACCTTTTGGGAGACTACACCAGCCTTGTCCTCTTGGCAATAGGGAACCCAACCTTTGGTATATGTCTGTACTACACAAGTTGGGAGAGTGACTGAGCAGCCAGACTTCTCAAGAGTGGTCAATGTGAGCTGTAGAGGTGCAACATGGAGATTCACAATGACAAGTATTCATATAACACTTAAACTCAAAATTAATAAATATTTTAATACACCTTAAGTCAGTTTTAAAATAAGCCTCCTTTAGAAAGGGCAATATGCATCAATAAAATACACTTCAAAAACACACTCCTTCAGTTAAGTAGATACCCATTTGGGATGTCACACACACACACTTCCTACACCCTGAGGTGACTTCATTTGCTTGGACACTGTGGACATTGATATGTCACTTTAACACGTAAATGCAATACTGAAATTGTGGCAAAAGGAAAGGGTTAGGAAAGGAAAGAAAGGTTGACAACTTATCTGGATAGGTAAGTACTTTTCAATCTTCCTCTAAACTATAGGTTAACCCTTTCCCAGTTGTCCAAGTAACTTATGTATGACTTTTTTGGAGGTACAGATAAACCCAGTCGGAGGCTAAGAGTCTGCAAGGAGCCAGGACAGCCAATGTCAATTGAAAAGTCTGGGGGAGCTGAGGCACTTCTTGAAGATGGCACAAAAGTCTTGCACAATGTTGTATAGAGAGTTTGTAGAAAAAAATCACTGTTGGGGCACAAGCTGGGAGGCTTGTGAAAAGCAAAGATGCAAGCAACTCTGCAAAGGGCAGCAAATGCAAGTCTCCAGTGAGAGCAAGCAAGCTACACACAGGAGGTAAGTACCCCTAGTTGGAGACAGTATCTTAAATCTGAAGAAAAGGGTCCAGCTGGCTACTGTTCCTATTGTAGTCCTGCAGATCCTGTGTTCCTGTGCCTCAGTCATGGGGACAAGAGGGAGGACGTCTGGGGACTCCTGCACTATGGTTTGAAGGTCGGCGGCAGCAATGGGCTTACGCCAGATCAGCGGCACTCGGTTTCAGCTACCGGCAAATAGCATCACTGCGGTTCTTGGACACCTTGTAGGCTCCCCTTACTTCTGTGGTCCAGCACTCAGTTGAGGTGGCTCAGGCTTGGGTCACCCTGCTTCGGGAGGGTCCTCAGGGTCTTCCTGGAGCTCTGTCCGGCTAAAGACGATGCACTCGTTCCTGGTGTTCCTGTCACCTGGCACTCGGTTCCAGCAGCAGTGAAGGACAGCCAGCAGGGAGAGGGGTTCCAGTTAAGTTCGTCTTGGGGTCAGTTGGTTCCACCAACCCAAGGGAAGAAGTAGTCCGTTCTGGGCTTCCCTCGCCACTACAAAAATTGTAGCTTCAGCAGGGCTTCACCTGGCAAACCAAAGGTCCAGTAAGGTGCAGCAAGCTTCTCTACCAGTTTCTTCTTCAGTTCCTTCATCCAGTGGTCGACTCTGCCTTCCTTGCAAAAGACCTCGCCTTTTATGCAGGTTTCTCCCATGCATTCGCAGCCTACCTGTCACTCACACAGCAAGGTGTAAGGGCCTCACAAGGCAGGCAGACAATGACCTTTGGGTACATCCCTGTAACAAAGGAGACTAAGCACTGGGAGTTTCGGGAACCTCTCTCGCTTCCTGCCCTGCCAGACACGCTGGAGCCAGACGCGGTCTTCACCCATGAATCCCGCCAAAGACAAAACGAACAAAGGGACCAAATCTGGTTTGGCGAGCAGAGTAAAACGCAAGAAGGCCCTCACAAACAAGAAATTGTGAAAAAATATGATTGGGGCCTTTTTGACAAAATGGGCACCCATGGGTGCAATACTGCAGCTGAGGATTCAGCCTGTGGTAAATGCACACAATGGTAGGAACATTAAACCACTGCCACCAGCCATTAATTGTAGTGAGGGTAACATAAAAATGTTACATGAGAAAGTAGAGCACTCCACATAAAATGGTGTGTGCTGGGTCTACAAAGAGAAACTGGTAAGTCAAGTAAATTTCACTTTACTACTCTTGGAAACAGTAGTTTATCCAAGAGAAGATATTTAAACCTTAAGAGAAATCCAAAGTACTTCTGTGACACTACACTGAAGGTGCTATGTTTCAAAATACAAAGAGATGCCTATGGAGTTTGTCAGACTCCAAGTCCAAATCAGAGAAAAATACTTTAGGGAGTGAGAAAAAGGTCTCCCGCATTCAGTATAAAAATTAAAAGTCCTAAAGTCCAGCGAAAGAGCTGGAGGTCTCTAAGGTAGAAGGGAATTAGCACAGCAATTAGAATTCTCCTTATCAAGACTGCATGCTTGGGAAGGAACAAGTTAATTACCTGTAACTGTTCTCCGGCATGGGTCTGAGATGGATTCAAATTCAAACCCTCCTTCCTGCCCCCTCTGCTGCTCTTCTTGGTCATACTGCCATTTTACGTGCTACCAAATCTGAAGATGACTGCAGGAGGAGGGGCTTAGGGAGAGGGCAGTCATTGGCTGGGGGCGGTATGACCCAGAGCTCAGTGATTTGTTTATAGGAGAAAGACAGTGTGAAAGTGAAACTTGTTTTTTTTTCTTTTTTTTTTTTTTTTTTTTTTTAAACCGAGGATTCCTGGCCCGACGGGGAATATTCTTGAGCATGTGAATCCATGCCAGGCCCATGCTGGAGAACAGTTACAGGTAAGTAACTTGTTACTTATAGTGCTTAGAAGTTGGAGGAATGCGGCATGAAGTACTATATGAGCACAATTCATCTTTAGGTTACTACTATAAATTAATTCTGCTCCTAAATATATCTTGCAGTTTGATATATTTCTGAAGTATCCGGTCATTCAATGGAATCACAAACCATAGAATTATTTCCATCGAAATACCATTCCATAGAATGGCCATTTCGTTGAAAGAAATTCGATGGTTTCATCGACAAGTATTAGGGGCTAGTGTTGGGGTTGGCGCTTGGGTTAGTTAAAGGGTTACATTAGGGTTAGCGTTGGGGCCAGGGTTAGGGGGGTGTCGGCGTGGATGGAAAAAAAATAGAAATAGAAAAAAAATTTAAACGTTGCAAGGGACTGGCTAGTGCCGAAATTTCAGCACTGGACAGCGCCATGAAATGTTTTTAAGTAACACAAAAATGCATGAAAATGCTGCTTTTTACATGTAAAAGTGCTTCTGAGGCTTGTTAATCTGCTTAGAATCACATGCTGTGCATATGGTCTGACATCCAGTGGTAACCGCGGAGTATTGCATCTTGTCTTTCGGGGACCGAAAGGGGACGTCGACATAGGCGTGTGTGTGTAGCACTCCCTATCGTGACGTGTGTAGTACCCAAAATCCCTCGCGCCGAGGTCCCTCAGATTTGTTTTTTTCCGCCCAGATACTGGTCGCCCTTAGCAGAGCTCTTACTAGAGACATTGTTTATCTTTACTGAATTGTTGGTTTATTCCCCGTTAAGTCACTTCGCCCAATATGAACATCTTCCACGAAGACTACGGGGGAATCGTCTACGGCTGTGGGTTTCGGCACCTAAGATCCGGCGACTGGATTGCCAGTAGGGAGAGTGGGTTCGGGGTGGCCATATTGTTATGTCTTTCCTCCTTTCCACTGTTTTCCCTTTCGGTCTGGTCATCCTTCCCTTTTGCTATGGAAAGGACTCCCTTTAGATTATTCCCTGTGTGTAGGGTCAGATATCCTTGGAAGGACAAGCACAGGACATGTAACGCCTGTTTCCCCCTAGAGCACGATGAAAAGCGGTGTTCGGCGTGTAAACTTTTTAAGCCTAAAACCCTTAAGGATCGCCGTGTGCAGCATGTCGCGCATTGAGCCTCCCTCCCCTACGGCGACACCAGCCGAAAGTGACAAGGGTACGTCAATGCGGATGCTATAGACCTTGAGGTGGACACTTCTAGGTCCGCCACGCCCGTCCCGACCCTTCCAGGCTCGACTCTGGTCTTGCTACAGGGACCACACCCGGCAAAATGGGCGCACTAAACACACAACCCCTACGCATCTTCGACACTTTCGAAAAAGGTGAAAGCGCTAACGGCCCGCCGAAAACTTCGACGGTTCCCTCGGATCGTTCAGATTCGCAGCAGCATATGACGACTGGGCAAACGAAACCTAATAGGGGCACTACTCCCCAATCGAGACGCGCCGAAGTTTCGGAACCAGAAACTTCGACTATTTCCAAGGCCTCTATAGGCCCGAAAACTAAGACTAGGCCTCTACCCGGAAAACCGGCCGCTGGACCTTCTGGTGCCGCGGACGGTGTTTCTGCTACCGACACATCATTGGAGGCTTTGTCTCACGACGATTCGGTTACTATCCGAAAAAGCATCGGTAGGATCGCAGCGGCGGTGGGCCTTATTCCGGTTTCGCCGAAAGTTATGGGCTAATCCGCGGAAAATTTTTCGATGGATTTGTCCCGCGATTCCGATGACACTAACGAGGATAGCCAAGAGACCCTCTCAAACACCCTGAGAAGCTCCTCTCAACGCCATAGGGCGGAGAACGTCGTTTCTCCTCACCTAGGTCCATTTGGGTCCTCTAAATGGACTACAGAGAAATTCGAGGGGTGTATGGATCGGCTGGAGCACTTTATCAGTGTTTCTGATCAGCCTCTGCCGAAAAAGTTTCGGGTAGACCCTAACTTTCAAATACAAGATGTGCAGCCTCAGGTTTTCCAACAAGACGACGTGGTCCAGATGGACACATATAGGGACATTTATACTGAAGAAGAGTCCTCTTTTCTCAAATTATGGAGAAGATCAACAGGCTATGGACAACTGGGAGGAAACCCAGCAGGAAGGGCAGGATCCTTGCTCACATCAAGAGCAGGACTCTGATATATTGTACGTCGATGCTCCTCCGTCCACCCCGTCTCGCCAGGCCTCCCCTGTGGATGACCAAATGGCTTTCAACTCAATGTTGAAAAAAGCAGCAAAATTCTTCAAAATTGCCACTCAAGAGGCTTTGCCTGAGCAGGATTTTGTGGAGGACATTATTAAAGAAAAACCTCCGGCAAGTCAATCCATTCACCTCCTTAACTCTAAGAGGCAAATAGCTCCAGCTTTAGTCACACCTGCCCAGACAAGGGCCATGAACCCGAGGGTCGCAAAGTAATTTTGGCCCTCTCCCACCGACCCTCTGTATATTAAAGGGCATGCCATCCCGGACTCACTGGTAGTGACCACCACTCGTAAGAGGGCAGGGGATCCCCTTGCCACGGGAGAGTCACCTCCAGACAAGTAGTCCAAGAAATTGTATGCCTTAGGCAAACGTGTCACGTCAGCAGCTGCTTATACCATTCGGGTTGCTAACACTATGCTATTAGCAAGCTATGCTGATGCCCAATGGAACTTGCTCCAAGAAGGCCTTCAAGAGGTTCTGAACCAGCCAGAACAAAGCTTCTCGCCATTGTTTCAGAGGGAAAACTGTTTAATCAGAATGTGGTGAAGAACACCCTGAACACTGCAGAAACAGCAGGCAGGTCTCTTGCACAAGGTACTCTTCTAAAAAGACACGCATGGCTGCGCACGTCGGGCTTCAGGGCTGAGCCCCAGGCCTCTTATTAACAAACCCATTGAAGAGACTAACCTCTTCGGGAAAGCGGTAGATGAAGCGTTGGAGATTGCCAAGAAGGAGAACGAGACTATTAGGTCTTTGCACCAGATTACACAGAAACCCTCCTCTCAGAGGGGCAATCATTCTCGCCGGTCCTTTCGAGGACAAGCTTGTGCCGGTCAGAACTACGGCACGGGTAACTTCAACACAAATCAATCTTCCGGAAGCCCTACCTACTACCCCCAAGGGGTCAGAAACGCAGCAGAGGCAGAGGCCCCAATCCCAGAGGAGCCTCAGCCTCGGGTCAGAAATGACCACCAAGTCCAGGTCCCCTCCCATGTCTCCCCGTCGGGAGGGGGCGATTAACATCTTTCCTCAACGCATGGGAGGAGATAACTTCAGACCAGTGGGTCTTAAAGACGGTCGCCCACGGTTATTGCGTGGAATTTGCCAAACCTCCACAGTTCAGACCACGGCTATCACGACTCCTTTCACCGGACCATCTGCAAATCCTGATCCAAGAGGTGGAAGCTCTGCTGGGAAGGGACGCTATAGAAGCCGTCCCGATTCTTCAGGTAAACAAGGGTATCTATTCAGTGTACTTCCTTGTACCCAAAAAGGATCTCACTGTGCGACCTGTTCTAGACCTGCGCCCAGCGAACAAATTCATAAAGCCCCAGAAGTTTTGCATGGTAACACTACAGGAGGTGATCCCATTGCTGAAACAGGGGGACTTCATGGCAACATTGGATATGAAAGATGCATGCTCTCATATTTCAATGTTGCCAGCGCACAGAAAATACCTCAGGTTCATGATTCAGGACAAACCCTACCAGTTCAAAGTACTCCCCTTCGGCATCACCTCAGCGCCAAGGGTGTTTACCAAGGTTCTGGCAGCAGCACACCTGCGCAGACTATCAGTCCCAGTTTACCCTTACCTCGACGACTGGCTCATCACGGGGGACTCGTTCGACGCTTGTTTTTCGAACACCCAAAAAACAGTAGATCTCCTCTTCAGCCTGGGGTTTTCAATCAACGAAAAGAAATACAGCTTAGTCCCCAGCCAAGTAAAACAATTTCTGGGAGCGCTAATTTGGACGGAAGACTGCCTTGTCTTCCCCTCCAGCGAGAGAGTTCAGAACATGATCTCTCAGGTTCCTCAATATGTAGCCAGTTGGGAGGCGACGGTACGCAAAGCTATGCGATTGCTGGGGATGATGGCGTCATGCATATACTTGGTTCCCCACGCGCGGCTGCGCATGCGTAACATGCAAGAGTGGCTCAACAGCCAGTGGTGTCAGGCCAGCGGACAATGGGAAGATCTGTTGTCTCGCCAGCCCTCGTTCTCTCTGCAGTGGTGGCCAAGAGAAAACCTCTTGACGGGGAAGACCTTCACCACCCCTGCAGTGGAAGCCACTCTTATTACAGACTCATCTCTCACGGGGTGGGGGGGTGGGGGAACCTCACCTGCTACAGCAGACGGCACACGGATCGTGGTCCCCTCAGGTAGCGTCCAAACACAAACTTACTGGAGCTACTGGCGGTGTTCAAAGCATTGAAAGCCTTTCAGGGGCAACTGCAAGGGAAGACAGTGCTGATGCTAACCGACAGCACTACAGCAATGTATTACCTGAACAAACAGGGTGGCACTCACTCTCCAGGAATGTTACCATGATATTGGTGGCCCCCATGTGGGCCCACCAACCCTGGTTCACTCACCTGATGGAGATGGCCCTCTCCCCACCAGTCAAACTGCCCTGCCCGTACAACATGTCTCAGGAGAGAGGAGAGACCCTCCACCCATGCCCACAAACTCTGTACTTCGCAGCCTGGCTCCTGAGATCATAGTTTGGACACCTGCAACTCCCTCAGAGATGCATGGACATACTCACGGAAGCGAGGAAGCCTAATACACGTTATTGCTATGCCAGCAAATGGAAACAGTTTGTCATCTGGTGCAATTCCAAGGGCGTCAATCCCTTCGATTGCTCACCCTCATATTATGTTGTATCTAACCCATCTGTTGGACACTGGGTTAGTCTTCAATTCCTTAAAGGTTCATCTGGCTGCGTTGTCAGCCTACACCACATCACAGCAAAAAGTATTGTGGTGGAAGATACCGGTAATTAAAGCCTTTATGGAAGGGTTTAAGAGGATTTATCCTCCTATCTCTCATCCTGCCCCTGGGTGGGGATCTGATTGTGGTTTTGACCAGGCTCATGGGAGCTCCCTTTGAGCCTATGCATAAAGCAAGACCTGACTTATAAGACAGCCTTCCTAGTGGCTATCACTTCTATCGCAAGGGTTAGCTAACTACAGGCTCTGTCTATTTTAGACCCCTTTGTTACCGTCCACAAAGCTAAGGTAGTTCTGCGCACGCATCCCAGGTTTGCATCCAAAATTTATTTCAAAGTTCCATGTGAACCAGTCAATCGAACTACCCACGTTCTTCCAGAAACCTACTAACATGGCCGAAAGAAGCCTTCACACACTAGACGTGCGCAGGGCAGTCATGTTTTACATGGAAAGAAATAAACCACTGAGGAAGACTAAACTTTTCTTTGTTTCAGTGGCAGCTGGTAGAGAAGGGGATCCTGTCTCTAAATCGGCAATCTCAAGGTTGATTGTCAAATGCATCACACTGTTTCTCTCTTGCAAAGAGAGAACTGCCCTTCAAGCCTACAGCGCACTCTACTCGAGGCACTGGGGCATCCATAGCATTCATTGAAAATGTTCCCCTAGAGTCCATTTGCAAAGTGGCAACCTGGAGTTCTGTACACACCTTTACAAAACACTATTGCCTAGACACTCCTTCTAGGTCTGATTCTCAAGTGGGACAAGAGGTACGAAGACATTGTTGCTCTACTGTTCCTTCTCACAGCCCACCTCCAACTCCGGGTACTGCTTGCTAGTCTATGCACAGCATGTGATTCTAAGCAGATTAACAAGCATCAGAAGACATGCATTACTTACCGTAAAAGCATTTCTGATGATTGTATCTGCTTAAATTCACATGCACCCTCCCTGCCTCCCCGCTCGGGGTGGAAGCAACATGGACGTCTTACTACTTTCTCTCTTATGTACTCACTCACTATAGCATTGGGCTCCCTCATGGCAGAAAAAATACAATCGGAGGGACCTCGGCGCGTGAGAGATTTTGGGTACTACACACGTCACGATAGGGATAGTGTTGCAGACACGACTATGCCGACGTCCCCTTTCGGTCCCTGAAAGACCAGATGCAATACTCTGCGGTTACCACTGGATGTCAGTCCATATGCACAGCATGTGAACCTAAGCAGATACAATCATCAGAAATGATTTTACGGTAAGTAATGCATGTCCTTTCCATTGAAACCAGTCCATGTATATTGTCGAACTGGTTTCGATGGAATTGCATTTTTATATGTAAAATATAGGATGTTGAGGGTTTGTTTTTTCAGGGTTTGTTTTTTCAGGGTATGTATTTGATGCTTTTGTAATTCTGCCCTTTGTTTTCGAGGCTATCACTATAAACCATTTCTGACTGTGCTGCATTAAATCATCTGCTGCCCTTCTCCATTGCGGTGCCCCCTGGTTAGGGAAAGAAAACATTACCTTGCTCTGTACAATATGTGGCTGTTTGCAGGACACCTGGTAGATTAATGTGTACATAACGCATTGGAAGACTTGCCATCTACTATGAGCCCCTACAGAATTGGTCTAATGTCTCTCAACCGGTAGATTAAAGTGCTTGCATATTTTGTGTATGTCACCTAAATTTTCTTCAGCCTGCTTGGAAAACTCTTGATGTTTGCGATATGGGAAATGCCAACCTTTCTACAATTTCCCCCACACTTTTTTCCATACCATTTTATTGACCAGTCACCTTTGTTTAGATAAAAGACAGCATTTTTGGGGAGTCATTACAAACATTCTTATTGTGGTGGTGGGACCATGCAGTGATTTAGGTGAGAGTAACGATAAAAAGGTAATGCAAAGTTAATATGCCAATGGCTTGTGCAAATTGAGGCCCGAAATAATTATCCTATCATTTCAATGATTCTAAAGGTGCCCAAGTTTGACATGTATTTTTTCACAATGCAGGACAACGTTAAGCATTCAATTAACTTTTGGTTTAAAGGCAGATTAACTTCCAAATGTATCTGCATCATTGTGATAGATTTACAATTGTTACAGTAAAGCTTTGCTATTGAATGAAGGATGATCACAATTGGTTTCCTATAATATACATTTATTTTTCAGTTGATGGTAGTAATCTCAAGTCATGAGTTCATGTCCGAAAATTTTAGTAAGTTATTTTCTCCTTTGCTTGTATTCTTATAGACGGAGTACTTGATCTTTCCACGAAGAAACCCCTCTCTGTTGGCTGCTCCTCATTGGGTCCTTCAAGTGGTGCCAGCCCTTTAGGGAACGGGTAAGGAAGATATTTTTTGCCAAATATAATGAACAAAATATTGACTGAATTTTAATATAATGCCCAGAGTATTGGGTTTAATGTGAGCATTCAGAAAATGTGGTTCTCGCAAAGTTAAATATCTAAATCCTAGACCCACTTGTTTTTCCCTTTACTTGTGCCTCAGACTATGCCTGTTGCTGTTATGCTTAACATTCTATTTATTTTGATAGGTAAATATTGGTAACTTAAAATGTATGTAAGGATAGATTGTTATTTGAAAATGTAATGCTTTGATGTTACCAATATAATGTATCCCCTGTGTATTTTAGTAAGTATATTGTTTGAAGTAGAACTAAGCCATTCCTTGCAAAATGTTTCAATTGTTACAGTAGAGATAGTTTGATACACATAGTATCTACAACCATGCACTCCACTTATACATACAACGGATATGTTAAACAAAATTTGTCTTCATCCTACCCGTGCTTGGTATGACCCACTTCTATTTGTATATTTTCCCACAGCCAGCAATCGCATACCTGTGGTGCTGCCCAACAGTTCTCAAGCAGACCCATGTAGGTTGGAGGCTGTGAACCAGTGGCTTTCAGTCAATACCTTATCAATCCCAGTACACGTCAAATCGCTGTAGTAGAATTCGGGGAAGACATTCTCCCTCTTAGAAAATCCATATAACTCTTCTTAGGGCACCAGCCTACCTTGGCATAAGAACTTTAATAGAAAGGCACCTGTTGTGGGTAGGTGTTCCTCTGAGCACAATGCACCTATTGGCAGAAAAGGCCTGCAAAACTGAGCTCAATATACACTGCTTGCGTCTTCCCAGGTGGGCCCTTAGTATGGGGAAAAATGCATAGTAGGAACTCGGCAAGTTGCTTGTAACAATTGGTCCACTATCTGGTTGAATATTAGTAGGCTTTTTCCCATGCTTTGACAGTTTTTAGGAACTGTGTTGCATGGCCTAAAATAAAGGAAGGATCTTTGGAGTGAAATACATGAGTCTGAGATGGTCGGTGCAGATGGGTCTGTGGAATGGCAGTGGGAAATCATTGGCATGATTATTCCCTGCCATTACCGTAGATTTGCGCAACTAAGTTAACTTGTTTTGTGTATAAAATACTACCGTTGAACATACCAATGGGTGAAACCGGCATGTGGTATAAGGCATGGGAGTCTGAAGTAACAGTTAAGTAAAATGCAGCTTGAGAGCAAATTGCAAAATTCACAGACCATTAGCCATTAGTCCGATAAATAATCCTCACCATCTATGGTGCCTGACCTTACTGTTTTAGTCAAGTGGCCTGTAGCCATTAAAGTTGCTGAGTTCATCATTTTCCCCAGTTACAGGTAAGCCTGTCTATTTTTCGTCCTAGGTTGCCCATGATATGGTAGTGCGCAGTACAAATATCATTTAACATTATCACCACCGGAGTGGTCCCCTGGCGCTCTGGCGGCTCTGGAAAAAACAGGGAGGGTTGTGTTAGTGGGGATGAGCTGGAGAAGTGCAAGAGAGCAGTGATGTGCTGTTGGCGGCCTCAGCCCGGGATTCGGTTGGATGGGCTTGGGGTGTTATACTGTTGGAAGACGTTGTGTGCTGTTGTGCGGGTCTGTGCTTTGATTTGTTGTTAGTGTAGTGAAGTTTGTGCGGATTGTTGTGTTGTAGGTTTGTGGTTGTGTTTGGTTAGAATTCGAGGTGTATGGAGAATGTGAAGTTGTCAGTGGGTTGGTTAATTGGCATTGCTGTCTTGAAGTGAGGAGCTAAATTTCCGTATTTCTAATCGGGTGTGGTGTGTGGGCGTCTGTTTCTACTTCTTGCTCAGGGGCTGTACGACACTCACGGTCCCTTTCCCATATGGCGTCCGTCCATATGCATAACCATGGCCACGTTGGGCAGCCGGCTGCCTACGTGGCCCCTGTTTGTAAGCGGGGCGGGCAGGCATTTGTGCGTTCCTTGCAGTCTAGCCCAGAAAGCATTCCCAATCTAGTAGGATGGCGGCATCAGTAAGCCCGGGTTTATTCCCTCCATGTGTTGGGGCTTCTCAACATTCATCATCTTATTCGGTTGCTCATTCATGTTACCGCTCCTACCCACTTTGGAATGTCGCAATGCTAAAACGCTTGCATTTATGTCCCGGGGCAGCGTCTGCCTTCATTCAGAACTCTTTGGCCTATGCCTCGTCATAATAACTAAGCTGTAGATATTGGCAAAGTGCTAGCGTTCAGCCAACTTTATACAGGTATGATCTATAGTACCATTTAGCGAGTGGGTGAAGGTTGTTCACTGGGATTTGGTTAGGGACGCTGGATTCTCTCCTTATGGGTGTCGCTTGTCTTATTGGACAATGGTGTCTCTCTTGTTGTAAGAGTGTCTTTATTCGGTTCTAGATGCCATTGTCCTAGCTTTGTCATCCTTTTCATTATGTTTCCCGTTTGGTGGTTTTGGTTTTTCAGTTTGCATCTGTGTTGTTGAGCCAGGTTTTTAGTAATTTTTTGAATTGTAGGTTGTCTTTGGTGTTTCTTATTTCTTTTGGTATGTTCTTCCAGGTTTTTGCAGCTAAGTGGGAGAAGGAGGGGCCCCCAAGTTTTTTCTTAAGATATGTTTTTTCTTCCTGACGGATTTCGTTGCTTGATCTGAGAAGTCTAGTTGGCTTGTAGATTAATGTCTTTTGCCGGAATTCAGCTCCTTGTTCGCTGATTGCCCTGTGTGTTATGCACATTGTTTTGAAGATGATGCGATGTTTGGAAGCCAGTGCAGTGTTTTTAGGACTGGAGTGATGAGGTCTCTTCTGGATAGTTTGAGGGGTAGTCTGGCTGCTGCACTTTGGATCCGTTGTATTTTCTTCAGGTGGTTTTCTAGTATCCTGAGATAGAGGCTGTTTGCATAGTCGATTCTTGACATGATTAGGGCGACGATTGTGAGTTTTGTGGGTGAAGGAGAGGAAAGGTGAGATTCTGCTTGCCGTGTGGAGGAAGAAGCATTTCTTGATTATTGCATTTATTGTAAGGTTAGGGTGTTGTCCATCAGGACCCCCAGATTTTATACTACCTTAGATGCTATTGGTGCGGTTTCCATTTCTGTTGGCCATGGAATATAGGCGTTGTCTTGATTTTTGGATAGAACCATTATTTCTGTCTTTCCTGGGTCGATTTTTTCCAAGTGGTTGGCATTCATCCAATTAAAGACTACTTTTAGACACTGGATTAGGGTTGAGTGATCGGCTTGAGTGTCTTGGATTTCGTAGATTTGAGTGTCATCTGCGTAGTTGTAGCATGTAATTTTGGATTTTTTGAGGATTCTGATTAGTGCAGATTGTTAGATGTTTAAGTACAGTGGTGATAGTGAGGACCCTTGTGGAACTCCAGTCATTGACTCGTAGTGTGGATTTGAAGGGCTTTAAACAAACGGTTTCTGTTCTGTCTGCTAGGAAAGATTTTATCCAGAGTAGTGCCGTGTCTGCTATGCCTGTGTCTTCTAGTCTTTTGGTTAGGGTTTCATGGCTAACTGTGTCAAAGGCTGCAGAGAGGTCGAGCAGAATCGGGGCCGAGGTTGTGTCAGAGTCCGCGTTTGTTTTTAGGTAGTCCCAGACAGTAGTGCTGTTTCTGTTCCTCTTGTGGGTCTGAAGCCGACTTGTGCTTGGTCCAACAGGTGGCGTTTTTCTACGTGTTCTTGGGTTCATTTGTAGACTTAGGTTTCCAGGAGTTTTGCTGGGTAGGGAATGTTTGAGATCGGCCTGTAGTTGGAGAGGTCTTCTACGTCGCCACTTGTGTTTTAAGAGTGGTTTGATATGTGGATTTGAATGTTTTTGGTACGGTTCCTGTTGCTAGTGAGAGATTTAGGTTTCTGTAATATTCTGATGGTGTTCCTTGTGCGAGGATTGATTTGTAGATGTCAGGCGGGCACGGATCCATGGGTGAACCTGATTTCTTGCTGTGTTTCACCAGCAAGACAAAAGCCTCTGCTAATATTTCGGGAACGTTTTTCGGTTTGTTGGATGTTATGGTTTGTTGGTCGGTCTGTTTTGTAGGATTTGTCGGATGTTGATTTTGTTCTTGAAGTGGTCTGCCAGGTCGTTGCAAAGTTTCTCAGAGGGGTTTGAGGTGTTGACGCAGCCTGGTGGGTTTCTTATTTCTTTTAGGATGTTGAACATTTGTTTGTGAGTTTGTCCCTTTGGTGATTCTGTCGTCATAATGCCTTCTCTTCGCCTTTTTGTATTTCCTTCTTGTATGCTCGGATTTGTTTCTGGAACAGTTTTTTTTTCTTCTCTGGGTTGTATTCCTTCTTCTATTCCAGCTCCGTTTTCTTGTCCTTTTTCATGGTGCTTAGTAGTGGGGTGAACCATTTTTCCATTGCTCTTTTTTTTTTTTTGGTGGGGTGAATGGTTTTTCCGGGGTGAATGGTTTTTCCGGGGTGATCTTTTCGATTGTATCAGCAATCCATTTGTGTAGCAGCTCCGCTTTCCCATCTAGGTCTGCAATTGTGGGTTTGGTCGTCTCCAGTTGTTCGAACAGGTTGCTTGTTTTGACGGTTTTCAAGTTTCTTTGTGGTGGTTGAGAGCTTGGGGGCCTGTGAGCAGAGTGGAGTTGGTAGTCTGATGAAAGGGATGATGAGATGGTTGCTCCACAGTATTTGTGTTGGTGGTGCCATGGTGATGAGTTTTTCCTGTGCAAAGATTGTGTCATGGGTGTGTCCCGCCGAGTGTGTTGCTCCTTTGACCAGCTGTCCGGTCAGTGAGTTTTGGGAGTTGGCGTGACTTGCTTCAAACCAGATGTTGAAATCCCCCAGGATAATTAGACGTTCATGCGTGATGGCTATGTTGGTGATGGCTTCTATGGAGTTATCGACGAAGGTTGCATCCTAGGACGGTGGTCTGTACATCAGGATGATGGGTTCGCTGATAGGTGTATGACCATGGTTTCGCAGTTGTTGATATTGAGAGGGTCGTCCGTTTTTATTTTTAGATGTTTGAATGCTATCGCGAGACCTCCTTTTTTATGTTTCCTGTTTATTTGAAGGCATTTGAAGTTTTCTCGGAGGCAGCTTTGGAGTGTGATTTTTGTAGTTGGTCTTTATTGTTGGGATCATCTTCTGATCGGTCTTGGGGTTTCCTTTAAGGTCGATCTCTGGTTGAGGTGTTGGTATAGTTGGGTCTGTGTCGTCAGTTCTTCTGGGTTCAGTCTTGGGTTTTTGTTTTCCTCTGGTGGTTCTTCCAAAAATTGTGAGTGTCGAGTGGAAGTAACTCTTGATTTGGTGATGAAGCGTGTTATTGCGTTGATTTATGTTTTTGTTATTTCTAGCGTTCTCATCTTCTGCACGGTTTTATTTGGTTGTCTGCTGTTGCTGATTCTCGTGTTGTGTTGGTTCGTTCTGGTGACTGGTTGTTTGCGAGGTATTGAGTTAAGTAGAGGGATTTTTCTCTTCTCTCAGCATTGTTCCTGTGATTCGGAGTGTTCCTGCAGTTGCATTTCTTTGGTGCTGTTTCGGTGTGTTTTAAGTTAAAGACCCCTGATTGTCTGGCCCTGACCTTTGTTGTTTTTCCTTTTTGTGTTTTTACCACGTTCTTCTCCATAGCAACCTTTGAAGACTCTGTGCCCTAAAGTAGTTGCAAAACTCAATTTGGAATGGGCACGAAGAAGGGAAACCACATATATCGGCCCTGTTAATGTCCACTTTAGTTCAGAAATACAAACTTTAAAGAACTGAACTATGCATATGGAAATTCTTTCGAGGGATTATAGGGTGTGTGTGTGTTTGCGTCACCAACTGCTAGGGTACTAGGCTCTTTGGATTTCTGGAATACATGTTTTCCAATTGTATATACCAGAGGTGCCTTTTTTATGTTTTGTATTCCACTGTAATGCCTTGGATTTAATGGGGGAGGGAAGTTTTTTTTTTCTGCTGGGTTTTCATTCTATTCAAATACATTGAATTTCTCCAACAACCCTCTGTGCCTTCTCACATTTTTTGAATATCTAATCTAATGGGGGCATCGGGTTTTGCACATACACTTTATGAAATGATGGCACTTTTACTAATATTTATTTAAAATACCATTTGTACATGTCCTAAATATTTGTTGTATAAGACTGCATAATACACAGGCACTAGTCTTACACTAACTTCAACCGAAAGTTCAAAGTAAATTGACAGATACTCTAGGGCTGTCCTGTACTTTTGTTCTCAACTATACACCCTTATATGGTGGAAATGAGAGCTGGAGACTGGATCATTTGATACAGATTTATTAATTCAGCTTCCATTTATTATGCACTTGCACTTTAGGCTTCTAATTTAAAATGTACTAGTACTTTTGAATGGACACTGAAGGTGTGCATTTTAGCTATGACAAGCCTGGTTTAAAAAAATGTGGTAAGAACGAGGTCATGCTAAATAGTTAGGTTGATGTGGACACCACTCTCAAGATTGTGGAATTATTCCACAGGTAGTGGCTTGAATACCTGTAAGGTCACATGATGAATAAGTGAACAGGAAGTGCTCTCCATTCAAAATGTTATTTAGAGAAGCAGTGCAATGTATAGAGTGTAACCTGCCTGAGGAATTCCTAGTCGTAACGCGTGGCAACTCAACCATGCGGGTGTTATCGAGTCACACGCCATGATCTTGTGATGAAGATCAGAGAGATGTTATCTTGCTTTTGTCAAACCTTTTTCATTTAGTTGCATCATTGGTGTACTTTTTTCACCTTTACCCACGAGTGCCCGGATCCTTTGTTTGCACTTTCGCTAACCGCCGCTTCGTCTTATTTGCTGATTTGGTAGAAAACGCTTTATATATATATGTGTACTAAAGTAACCAGCAAGCCACTAAATGTAGCTCTTAACTATAGGAAGAGAAAAACCAATCCGGGCACTCAATGGGAATAATAATGCAGTGCAGCACAATGCTGTACTTATTTCATGGAAAAATTCCTCAATAATGATAAAATACTCATGGTCATCCGCTATTATTTTGTGATTGAAAGACAAATATACACCTGCATGGTAAAATCACCACACGTTCTATCCGTTACTAGCAGTTCATCAGGCTAGTTCAATGTTGCAAAATATTGCTTCGTTAAATGAAGTTTTGAATATAGTCACTTCCTGTTCTCGGTCAAGTCCTGTGACATTCATTGATGCATAGCCTGTACCTGTAATAAGTCTGCACTATCTTGGACTGGTCCCATCTATACAGCGGTACATATTTATTCATGGCCAAATCAACATTAGATCAGTATCCTAAGCTATGACTCCCAAAGTACAAAATTGAACATTAGGTAACCATTCAAAATGAAACGTTAACTCATTCGAAGCAAAAATGCTAGTGCAATAAAAAAAAAATCAGGATTTCTCGCAACAAACCCCCTGAAATGCAGCGCATTTGGGAAGTCATGACCAGCTTAACTGGGCATGCTACCGTTGATGTCCTCCATAATGCCATTCTGTATGTCATTGTGAATCCCATATGTAGTCATGGGCTTTGCAACAGAAACATGCCGAGTTAAGCCGGTCAGGACTTCCCAAACAAGGACCGGTCTACAGTGATTTTCGGAACTATCTGACTTTTGTGAAAGACTTTTCGTCCAAGAAGTGCATCAGTACTATTGACTTTGTCCAAATGACTTTGGCTGTCCTGGCTCCGTAAAGGCACCACCTGAATCCATTGACATTGGCATTGCTTGGCCCTCATAGGTTGAAATTTGTTGAAAATGTTTTCTGCTACTAGAGGCTTACCTAGATTTCATTGGAGGATCCAATGTGTCCTCCCATTATAAGCAAATGTTCTAACCTTTCTATGTTCCTTAACCCTTCCTTCCTGAAACTGAGTCTAAAAAGTATACTGGTGTTGAATAACGAGGATAGTTTTGCATTAATATAGAAGTCACTTCTTGGTGTAGAAGAAAGGTATTCACATTTCCAAAGAGTATTGACTAGCTTTATTGATTTTGAAAAGTAATTCAAAAGTTTGCTTCGCTGTTGCAAACAATTGGCTTTTTAACCCTTTAAGTGCCATGAGTGCAAACCCCCCCATCCCCTCTCCCTCAACAGTGCCAAGGCCTTTTTTGGTGATTTAGGCATGTGCCCATTCAATGCATTGTAACTCTTTTGTTACATGAGAGATCTCGGCCAATTGTGGCCCCTTTTTTTCCCCACATGTAGGCGGTCGTAACACCACCCAGGAATCCTAGGTTGCTGTAGGGGGGGTGAGAGAAAATAACCAAAAAGGGCAAGGTATTTTTTCAAAAAATGTGAATAAAATGATGTACAAAGAAGCCTGTGGTTTTTTCCTTGTAAGAGCTAGGAACAAATGGTTTGCTTTGCTGAATTCCCCAATTTCCTGGCTTTCAAGAACAGGTTTAGTGGAAACGAAAAAAAAAATATTTTGATGTGGTTATCAACCGTTTTGTGAGAGGTAGGCGATGGACAGAATGGAAGAAAAGGGTAGGAAAGCCAAATTGGAGGACAAAGACATACATTTCGGAAAAGTAGACAAAATTCCAAGTTTAGGAAGGGGTGATTTGCGCAGGTCAGGCAATAACTAGGTTGGGGAAAATGTCATAGATTGGGGAAAAAGCGGGAAAATGACCGAAAAAAAGTATGTGGTTGACATGGTTGGCTTGGTACGGCAATGTTTTCTATGAATTTTGAGAAAAGCAATGCTCCGCTACATTCCCCCGACTCTTGCAGTTAGGAAAGCACACATTTTTTGTAGTGTTTCACAAAACAAGCAATACCACCAGCCAAACACTGAGCCATGGCACACAGGGATTGTGGGTAATAAATTCTGGGCCGCTTTGCGCAAGTCAGACCTCTGCGGATTCCCACGGGTGTCCTCTTTTCGGAGATGCATGGGGTTCCCCATTTTCCTTGGTTTGGACACCCTAGGCCCAAATCTGTAGGTTGTCTCCCCAAACCCTTTGGGGGTTACAAGTAGTGTAACCTTTTTCCTTTTGTGCCCCGGTAGGTGTACCCACACATGTAAGGCACCGTTTTCGGTGGGACACCTGTGGGAATGTGGGAAGGTATGACATCTGTTGTTGGCGGCGTGTTTTGGTGGGTGAGAAGAGTGAAATGTCTTTTTTTTAAAAAAAATTTTAACCCCCAAATTTGGACTTTGCCGGGGGTTCTGGGTAGTAGATTCTGGGCGGATTTGCGTAAGCCAGACCTCTGATTCCCACAGGGGTCCTCTTTTCAGAAATGCATGGGGTTCCCAGTTTTCCTTGCTGGCTTCGACACCCTAGGCCCAGATCTGTAGGTTGCCCACTTGAACAAAATATGCTGTGCCAAAAGGCTTGGGGGGGGTTACCTGTCGGTTACCCTTTTACTTTTGCACCCCAGGTAGGTGCACCCACACATGTGCAGTACCGTTTTCATCAGGACACGTGTGGGGATGCGGGAAGGTAGGCCATGTGGTGTTGGCGGGGTGTCAGAGAAATGTCAGAGAATTGTCTTTTATTTCCAGCCAATTTCAGAGACATTTCCGTGTGTCCACTCAGCGAAACACGTCGCCAACAACAGATTTCATACTTTCCCGCGTTCCTACAGGTGTCCCGACGAAAACGATACCTCACATGTATGGGTGCACCTACCAGGGGGGTGGGGGGGTTGTAACCCCCTGATAACCCCCTGATAACCCCAAGCCTTTCGGCACAGCACATTTTGTTCATGTGGGCAACCTACAGATTTGGGCCTAGTGTGTCGAAGCCAGCAAGGAAAACCGGGAACCACATGTATTTCTGAAATCCACTGAGGTCTGACTTACGCAAAACGGCCCATAATTGATTACCCAGAACCCCCTCGCAAAGACCCACATGGGAGAAGGGTGCCCAAGGCCAGGGATATTACCGCCGACTTTGCTGGAGCCCTGCCTGCCCTGCGTTACAGCTTCTCCCCACTAGGGAGTCCCCGCAATGTGCCAATACCTCCCCGAAGGGTAAAGCTTTAATGCAGCCCAGCCGCAACTCCAGGACGGTTGGAGGGGGATGTTCCTGGCCTTGGACATCCATGTACCATGTGGGTGTACCGTCCCCTAAGCACAGCAGCCGCTCCAGGGAGCCCCGGCTGGATCCCCATTCCTCCCTGGAGGTGACATCTGTAACATAGCATAGCCAGAGGTGGACCCTGGGCTTGCAGACGGACAACCCACATGGGAGGGATCCGCTCCCAGGGAAACGCCAATGTTCTGCTGGCATGGGGGGCAATTTGTGGCCTGCCCCTGCAATTGTGGCCCAGCCCACCAACATATCTGCCCAGACGGCCCATTCCTACCCACACCACCAACAATCCAGCCCCAGTCTCACCCACCCCACTGACAGTGGGCCCTAACCATAGAATAATAAAAAACAGTACTCGCATAACGTTGTAGCTGCTCGCGTAGAAAAAGCTGTAAACAAAACAAAAAACATGTTACCTACGATCACATCAGCAAAAACAAATAAATCCCAGTGAAACCCCATTCGCCCAAACCTTACTTCCCCACCCATTGGGGGGGTCTGTCCCACCATTTTTGGGGGCCCTCTCCCCCGTCACGGCAAATGGGTGGCGGGTGCACCTCATGCAGGCCTCCTACAAACGGCTGTGTGAGGTACACCCCTTCTCCATTTGGGGTGGGGAGAGAGGGCCCCCAAAAACTGTCGGACAGGCCCCCCAGTGGGTCGGGCAGTAAGGTTTGAGCACCCCGGGGCCAGATTGGCACATCAATGTGCCCCTCTGCGCCAAGGCAAGTTTAGTAAACAAAGAAAATAATTCAAAATGGTACACTACACTTTAGCGGGGGCTGAGGGGCACCCTACATCGCTGGGAAATGTTCTGATGTAATGGGTTAGCATATATCTGCCCCCAGGGAGGGCTCCAAGGGGTGCCCCCATTTCCCCTTTGGGTGAGAGGGCCACCCCCCTTTTCTGTAAAATAAATCCCTGGTGGCTAGTGGATACCCCCGCACCCACCCAGAATTCCATTTTTTTTATTTGCCCCCTTCCCTGGGGGCAGATGATCAGTCATCTGCCCCCAGGGGGTCCCTAACCTGCAGTCGGCCCCCTCATGTACTCCTACCTGGGGGCATAAATCTGCCCCCAGGGAGGGCTACAAGGGGTGGCCCCCCCTTTCCACTTGGTGGAAAAATCCCACTCCCATCCCAGTTTTTTTTCTTATTTTTCCTTATTTTTTTTTTATTTTGCCCCTTCCCTGGGGGCAGATGATCAGCCATCTGCCCCCAGGGTTGTGCACATATGTGCCCCCATGCTTTGGGGGCTGGGAGAGAGAGGGCTGCTTACTGTAAGCAGCCCCCCTCCCCCCACATGTCACAAATGTATCCCTGGTGGTCCAGTGGCATTGCTGGGCACGGATCGTGCGCACTGCGCCCGATCCGCACCAGCAATGCTGTCACAAAGGGTGTCGTTGGAAAGGTGAGAATCTCCCCTTTCCAATGACATCTCCCTCGATCTCTGGCCTGAAATACAGCCGGAGATCGAGGGGGAGAAAGGTGAACACTCATCTTGCATTTTCACTGCAGCAGCCCGAAATGGCTGCTGCGGTGAAAATTACTTTCACCTTCATGTCGGCGTGCTTTACGCACGCCGACGTGAAACTGAAGGTAATCCAGCCCCCCTGTCAGTGAGTGGGGACCTCCCCCTCACATAGCCCGGGGGTTGGATTACAGTGTTTGAGCGATCCTTGCTTTGCAGGGATCGCTCAAAACTGGGTACCAAAAAGGACGATCTATCTTGTCCTTGGCATTGTGAAAGTAATTCCAAGGACAAGATAGCTCGTCCTTGGCACTAAAGGGGTTGAAGAATGGTTAAGTAAAACTTGATGTAAATAAGTATTAACTGAAACCTTGAGTGTAAGTGTTACTTGGTTTACTTGTATTGACTGATTTGATTTTGTACAGCTCACATTTACCCCTCTTGAGATGGGCCTGGCTGCTCAGTCATACGACCAACTTGTGTAGTACAGACCTATACCAAAAGGTGGGTTACCTAATACCAAGCAGATAAGTCTTGTGTAGTCTCGCACAGTGAGACTGCACCAATTCCTCCCCAACAGTCTCTCCATAGTGTGTGATTGAAGTTAAACTTTGGACGGACTAATGTACTGTGGCAGCACACAGCATTTTAAATGCATTGGCTTCCTTTTACTTCTCATTATTTCTTGGGTGAACTACTGTTCCCAAGAGGAAAAGTGGGATTTTCATCTCTTTTACGTTTGAGCCAGCACACCCCACCTTATGTAGAGTCCTGGGGAATACAATGTATCCCCTTTCTTAACTGGTAACATTTGTTACAATTGCAAGTTTACTTAAATGGCTGGTGGCAGTGGTTTTACCTTTATTACTTTTAGTCTTTATTACTTGCATGCTGTCAAATTGGCGCTGGTAATGCACAGAAGGTCCATCATTCTGCTGGAATGGTGGGTGCCTTCTTTTTTTGACATTTTGCGTTTGCTTGTTGGTTTCCTAGGTCGTCTTCTGCCATTCTAGGCTGGAACGATGTTGGTTGAAGTTGTCTTCGGTTGGAATCCTTTGTATTCCCCACTGAGAAGCTGGAAGCGAGGGAGGAGTCCAACTCTGCAGCCCTTACTTTTACCTTGCCTGAAAGGAGTCTGTTCTCAATGAGGAGGGGGCTGGCTGTCCTGATTGGCCAGCCAGACTGCCTCTTTCTGTAAACTGCAGGGAGAGTTTACAGAGGTTGTGCTGTAGTTCCTGACAAATACTCTGAACCTGGAAACTGCTGACAAATCGACCACTGGAGCTGAATCCGAAGAGGAAGATCAAGAAAAGACATCTGTAGCGATTTCCAGTGACCGAAGAGCCGCTGTATAACCGGATCCTGATGCAACCCTTCCAATTGACCGCAGCATCCCAGAAACTACTACTACTCGTACCAAGACGCTGGTGAGATCCACTGGTCCCAAGAAGACCTGCATTTTGAGCCATCCCATGAAGTGCTGCGAACTTGCTGGGCGACAAGCAGCCAATACCCTGGGACCTAGAGCCAGTGTGCGGTGCATGGGCTTCTGAATCCCGAATCCGTCTGAATCTTTGATGGACTCCTGCTGAATCTCCAGAGACATGATTCGAATACCTCAAGTCCCTTCACCTGAGTGCAGGGTCGCGAGAGTGAAGAGAATCCAGCCGGCGATATTCGTTCGTCTGGCTCCTGTAAAAGGGCACCAAAACAAACTCTGCGAGAATCCATAAAGAAACCTTTGCTGGAAGCCTCCCTCCTCTGACTGCTGCTCCAAGTTCCCATCCAGTGTTCAGTTTTCGTCTCCAGACCAAGAATCCAGGGACCAGGTCCTGTGCTGCTGCATCCTAAAGGCATCCATTCAGAAGATCATCTTTTCTCCTAAGGTACTGTGTTGGCTTGGGTAGTACTTACATTAAGTTGGTGTGCATCCTGTGAGACGGAGTGGGAGATTCATGTGGTTGGGTGTTTGCCCGGACCACTTGCCCAGGCCTAATGGTGGAACACAAGTAGGGAGCCTTCTGTGAAGTCCTTGAACCCTTTAAATAACTTTAATACATACTTGTTTAAGAAGATATCCTCTGGAACTTTGACATTCATGCAACTGAAACCTATCCTGACTTGCCTCCTGCTGGCTCTTGGACCACTAGGGTCCCTGTTCTGCCTCTGAGAAAACTCATGCTATAGGCGAGGGAAGGACTTTAATGATGAGTATAAAAGTACTTCTAAGTTAGCGTTTTAACTGTAACCAGTCTGTGCGGGGGGGGGGGGGGGAGGAAGTGTCCTGATCATGACGGACAACAGTGGCCATGCGTTACCTCCCCCAAAAAAGGGGGTAGGGTCACTCCCGTTGTGCAGAGAGGCAATGCAGCTCTGATTCTGGGCAATCAACAGGGAATTTCACTCTCGTCAGCTCATCTGGCCGGAGAGGATAATGCGGCGGATGCTCTGAGCAGGCAGACGCGATCTCTCACAAGTGAGAGTTGACTCAGGAAGTCTTGGATATCTTCGCCATTTGGGGGACCCTGCAAGTGGATCTCTTCGCCACCAGTGCCAACCGGAAGTGCGAGAGATTCTGCTCAAGGGAATTTCCTCCGAGAGGAGCCTTAGGAGACGCATTCGTAGTGGATTGATCATTCCCCCTGCTGTATGTGTTTCCTCCAGTCCCCGTCATTCCTCAAGTGTCAAGGAGGTTACGGAAGTTCGGATCCCACATGATCCTCATTGGTTTGGATTGAGCCAGGAGAGCGCGGTACCAGGACCTTCTAGAAATGTTCATCTGCCCTCTTCCCTACCAAGAGGATCTACGCTCGGGGGGGGGGGGGGGGGTGGAGGTTTAAGGGGGGGGCATGTTTAAGGGGGGGGCATGATGAGGTTCTCCATCCAGATGTCAGGACCCTCAACCTTCACGCTTGGTATCTGAAAGGTTGAGGTATAAGGACTGGGTACCTCCCGGATGATGTGATGGAGGTGTTGCTTGCGGCCAGCAACAAAATCCCTGTACCATTGGCATACGTTTTGCGACTGGTGCCGGGGACAAAATGTTGATCCTCTTCAGTGCTCCATTGCCATGGTTTTGTCTTTCTTGCTTTCTTTGGCCCACAGGGGCCTTCAAGTGGGCCCCATTAAAGGTTGTGCTTGTCGGAAGAATGTTCTTACTTTAAGATTCCTTTGATTTCCCAATTTCTTAAGTCTCACTAAGTTTCCACCGTCCCCTTTCCAGGTGCCGGTTTGGGATTTCAATTTGGTTTCAAAATTCCTCATGGGTGCTCCATTTGAACCTTTGCACCCCTGTCCTTTGAGATTGTCTTTTAAGACGGTGTTCTTGGTTGCGGTTACTTTCGCTCGCAGTGTGAGTGAATTGCAGGCACTTTAATCTAAGCCGACCTTGACTGTGTTCCGCAAGGATACGGTTGTACTGAGGGTACGTCCATCCTTTCTACCCAAGGTAGTGTCTGAATTTCATTTGAGCCAGAAAGTGGTTCTTCCATCTTTCTATCCTCCTCCTCACCCTGGTAAGGAAGAGGTGCGACTACATAGGTTGGACCATTACGAAGTTTTACCGTTTGGCGGGCAAGGACCCTCCTGAAAGGATGCAAGCTCATTCCACTAGGGGCGTGGCTACTTCCACACCCCTGCAGAGGGGAGTTCCTAGTCAGAATATTTGTGATGCAGCCACATGGGCGTCTATCCACACCTTTGTTACAGCTTACATTTCTGCAAGGCTATGCGCAGTCAAGCAGGCATCGAATATGTGCATGTCACATGTTATGGGGGGGGGAACAAACTCAGGCTACGGGCGCCGTGCGTTCTATTTATAACATCCGGTGACGTCGCCCTCGACGGAGGCCTTCGAGGGACATCGACTCGACGCAGGATGCCTTCTGCCGAAAAAGTTTCCGAACTACACAACTGTGGACATTACATGTCAAAGATATGGAATAAGTTGGAGGAACATCCAATTGAAAGAACGTTACCCGTTGGTAAGTAACTTGTTCTTCTCTCTGCTCCTGTGACTATGTAGTCACATAGACAATCTCCTAGTTATGGCTGGTGGCAGTGGAAGTGTTCTACCAACTATTGTCGTGTCTATACTGTGGGCTATGTCCATAGCCTCAGTAGTGCACAATAGGGGCACCCAAGTACCAACTTGGGGCCTCCCTTCTTTTTTTCGCCATTACGAGCATGGTTGTTCTTTGTTAGCCTTTCTACCATTCTGGGAAGTGGAGACCAGTGTGTGCGTTTTGCCTTTGGCGGGAACCCTCAGGCGTCCTTGCCTAGGCTCCAGAGTGTCTGTGCAGGCAGGAAGTGGGAGAGGAGTCTTCCAACACCCTGACTTTGTCTACCAGAATGCCTGAATCGAATCGGATCAGCTCCCAAAGGGTCTCTGGCTGTTCTGATTGGACAGCCAAACGCCCCTTTCTGTAAAATGCTGAGAGATTGCAGAAGTATGTGTGCTCGAACTGTATAAAAGGTGAGGCTTCTGGAGTGAAAAGCAAGTTTACCACTGGATGCTGAAGTAACAGAAGAAGACTACCAGAGATGCCTGCAAGACCCTTTGCAAACTGTGAAGTGACCACTGCTGTCCTGACCCCGTTTTCTGTGCGACAGAGTTCCGAAGAGGACTCCTTGCCTTTGGCTGGTTGGAACAACCAGTCCCAAGACTAACTTTGAATTGAGCCATATCCCGAGGTCCTAAGAGTTCCCAGAGCTGTGGAACCCCAATACAAGGAGATCTGCTTCCCGTCTTGAGTGCATAGTTGTGGAAAAGCCAAATCCGTCCAAGTCTTTACTGAACTCATAAGGGCACTCCAGAGATCCCATCCAACTCATCAGAGCATGGGACTGCAGTAATCGAAAAAGATTGACTGGGCGATCCGTGCCCATTGTTGGTGCTGCAGAAAAGGCGCCAAAGCTGCAGAGTGAAGTTGCTGAAAGTCGTGCCCCAGGTCTTCCCTCGAGACTGCTGCTGAGACACCGTCCATTGTCCTGCCTTTGGTCATCAGACCAAGGAATCCAGAGGTCTGGCCCATAGCTGCAACATCGGAGCATCCAGCACAAACACTTTCTTCTAACCTAAGGTACTGTGGGGAAAAAGGTATTGCTTACTTGATTCCAAGAAGTCGCTTTAGAGCATTGTAGTGCACCTAGAGGTCTCCCGGGTCACTCCCTCTTACCTCTGCTGCTTGTGTCCCTTTGAGTCCTTTACAAGGTTTCCCTTGTTAGTTGTTAACTTGCTGCTTCTACAACACGAGACTGGAAGACATCCACTGGAACTATCCATATTCTGCTGCGTGTAAAGACTTTGAACCCTCTCGGAACTGCCTTTAGCTAGGGTTCCGTTTTGGGACTTAAGACTTACTGGTCGAAGAAACCCTCTCTTTTCCCTGTCTAATGTTGCTACAAATGTAATCGCGAACAAACACAAAAGTGAAAGTGCCATTTGAAGTGTATTCTCAAGTATTCCAGTGTTCTAGTGTAAACGTCTAAAGTATTTAATGTTATTCTAGTGTATATATAATTTCATATAAAGAAATGTAATAGTTTCTTTGGTGCGCATGTCTAAGGTTCAGTATACTTACCTACAGCTCACATCTTCCTCTTAAGATAAGCCTGACTGCTCTGCCACTCTACCAAGGTCCTGGGGTAATACAGATTAATAGGAAGAGTTGGAGATCTACAAAGCACTGGGATAGCTTACTAAAGTCTTAATACCAGTAGGACTTTTAAGAAAAATCCCCTAACAAATAGTCACCCATCATATATCAACAGTAACTTACAGTTGTATGTTTTTAAACTACATTTTTATTTCGAAACATTGCCAGAGGTTCCGCTTTCCTTTATTCCAGTCGGAGACTGTTCCACAGTTTGGGTCCAAACACAGAGAATCTGCAATCTCCCCTACAAATGCATCTTGTTGGGGGCGGGGGGGGGGGGGGTGTACTAGTACTCAAAACTGATATTGTGTGTTTCTCGGGATGTCCATCCGTGGGTAGATGCAGGTTAAACAAGAGTAGTGATAGTGCAGACCCCTTTGGGACCCTACAGCTTTGTGGGAGAGTTTCTGACAGGAAGCCCTGCAGCTGCACCTGTTGTCTTTGCCTGTTCAAAAAGGAAGCAAACCATTTAAGAACACTCCCTGAAACATTTCCTTTAGTTTTTAGGCATTCCAGTAGGACCTTGTGGGCCAATGGTATCCAAAAGCCGCGATAAGTCGAGCATTACGAGTAGTGTTAACCTTCATCTCCCGCTCGCAACAGCTGGTCCCAAACGGAAAGCAATACCGTTTCGGTACCAAAATTAGGCCGAAACTCTGATTGCAGAGTCTCTTGAACTTCCTCTTTCGATATATTCTTTGAACTGCATTTTTTCAGGATTTTTCCTGGCCAGGGAAGACCTCCGATGGGATGGGGGTTCTGAAGGTTATCTGGGTCAAGCTTTGGCTTTTTCAGCAGAGGGGAGATTACGGAAGATTTCAGTTTCACCGGAACTGTCCCCTGATGGAACTATGCATTTATAAAAATGTGTCACAAAGGGTGTTAAATCTAAAGCCAAATGCTTTGCCGCACATGTGGGGAGAGGGAAGAGTCTCATTTGTGGGTTTAAGAGCTGTTAGAAAAGTAACAATTCTTTTCTGACACTGGCTTGTAACAAAACGGTGGGCTTGAGTTCCTTCCTCCCTTCTGCAAAGTCCCTGAGTCTGAAAAATTGGGTCGATCTATTCCCTCTGATTCCCTTTAAAATTAACACTTAACCATCAATTAACTATCCTAGATACACTAAAAACTGCAACATAATAACAGTATTGCATCCATCCTTAAAGTTATTGATGTGTCTATTGTTAATTGCTCTCTACTCTGAGTAAAATTGATCTACCCCAACGTAAGGAAGGACTCTACACAATCTGTCTGCTCCTTTTGGCAGTGTACTCCAATTTTCCACTCCACCATAACTAGAACTGGGACCTACATAGCCCTCTTCCGGCACCTCAGGGCATGGGTGAGTATCTAGAGAAATCCCTTCAGCTAGGTTATGTCTACACTCATTTCCTAGAAGGCTGCTTTTTGTCCAAAAAGCCAGTGTTGTGCTATTGATTAATACTGTTTTCAGTTCTTACTGCCACCTTCAAATTGATCCTTAGTTGCCATCTTGCCACCAGTGTCAATTCCAGACTCATCCGACTCAGTCACTGGGCCTTGCTTGTCTACCAGTTGCTTCATATAGAGGAGGAAATACAATCAAGAGTGTGGCTGAACCTTCGGCATCCACCAGAGATTTTTATGGGCTTATTAATTTCCTGACTCAATTTACAAATGCCATGCTCTCCTCCTTACAGGTACTGGATTCCAGGACCAGTTTTCAGGTCCATAGCACCTAGGTCTGCTATTCCTATCCAGGCAGACCTACTCAAAGAAGCAGAAAAGCTTTGGGAGCATCCACTTATCAGCAAGGCCATGTATCCTTCAGAACAAACTAGCCTACCATCAGTTGTTATGGTATTTATTGAGCACGGACTTTGCTCCGAGAAGCAACAGAGCCCTTTACAAGGTATACACCAATGCAGATGGATAAGCGTGCTTTTCAGTGATGATGGAATAGATATACAGCTGGGTTTGGATACTGAGGAAGAGGTACAGCTGTACCGTGAGGCAGGGAGTGGGGGGGGGGGGGGCGGATGGCATCTAGTGGGTCGGGTTGCACGGGGGGGTGACATGATCACCTAGGTGTTGAGAAGAGACTTCTTGAAGAGGTGGGTCTTGAGTTCTTTTCTGAATTGTGGGAGCGTGGGGGGCAAGTGTGATGCCGATGGGTAGGAGGTTCCATAGTCTTGGGGCATAGGCAAAGAAGGCTGGTTTTCTGTTCCTTTCCCTTTTGCAGCGGCGGATTTCAAGTCTCATGTGTCCTGGCTTCTGGTGGTGCGCTGTCTGCCAGAGATGCAGAGCTTCTCCACGAGGTAGCTGGATGACTTGAATCAATCCACTAGTTCGATGGACAGTGGTTACAGCACCACCTTTGGGGAATGATCGCTTTGGCCCTCCTGTCTGTACCTCTGCGAATAGAAGAACATATCCTGGTTGCCTTTGGGAAGGTTTCTTCTCCCAATGTGCTAAGCAAGCCAATGCTATTACAAACTACATTCTGGCAGTCTTTAGCTTTCAGCAATAGCGGGAAATAGCCTAGATGCTAACAAGGTCCAACTAGTAGCACACCCTGTTGCTGCAAGGAACATGACCAAAAAAGTGATGGGTGGAAGGTTTTGAAAACATCTGAACCACTGGCACTGCTCTGTGCAACCTTCCACACCACCATTTTGTAGCCTGTCTCTGCCATTGCAAAAGGGGTCCAGCCATATGCAATCAGTCGGGCACTGCCACAGTGATCATCAATAGCACATGGTTAACAGGACTATCTTTGCTTGACTATGGTTGTGCAGTGTTAGGGAGAATTTTCATTTCAGTGCTAAATTCCTCCGACCTTGGAGACCCCCGGCTCTTTTGCTGGACTTTACTACTTTAATTTTAACCCTGGAGCGAGTGGGACCTTTTTCTCATGCCCTATGTGTTTTGACCTACTTTGCATTGTTTCCACTGTTTTTGGAGTCTGACAAACTCAATAGGCATCTACATTTTGTATGGCGACATAGCACCTTTTTAGTGCAGTGTCACAGAGAAATCCTCTAGATTTCTCATAAGATTTAAATATCTTTTCTTGTGTGAACTAACGTTCCCAAGAATAGTAAAATGAAATTGACTTGACTTACCTTTTCTCTTTGTAGGTCCAGCACACACTATCTTATGTGGATTGCTGGGGTGTGTGGGGGGAGGGGATTCCTAGTAGCCCCTTTTCCTACCTACTCATGTAACCATTTTTGTTACCCTCACTACTTTAAATGGCTGGTGGCAGTGGTTTCATTTTCCTACCATTGTGCTTTTCTACGGCAGGCTGAATTCTCAGCTGCAGTATAACACCCATGGGTGACCATTTTGTCAATGTCCCTAGTTTTCTCCTTTTGCAATTTTCTGTTTGTGAGGTCATTCTTGGGTTTCAAGCACCAAGCCAGGTTTGAGATCTTTGTTTTGCCTTTCACAGGCTTCAATACTGAAACCCGTGTCGGGAAGGGCAGGAAGTGAGGGAGGTTCCCGAAACTCCCCTGTCCTTTGTCTTTAGGAATGCCTGAATGTACCCAGTCCTGATTGGCTGGCTGTCCTTGCAGCGCAGCCACCCTGCTGTTTGAGTGATGGCTAGGCTGTGCAAGAATGGGAGAAACCTGCTTAAAAGGTGCAGGTTTTGGGACTGAAGACAGTCGACCACTGGGGGAAACATCCAACTAAGAAACCGTGAACAAAGCTTTCTGCATCCTCCTGGACCTTTGAATTGCCCGTTGGAGCCCTGCTGCTGTGCTGAAACTCCTTTTTCTAATTGACAGGACAAGCTCCGGAAGGGACGTCTTCTTCCCTTGGGTTAGTGGGACCAACTGACCCCGAGACTTCCACTGGACCATCTTCTCTGACTGGCTGTACTACTTTTTTGCTGCAGGAACCGAGTGCCAGGGGTCGAGAAATCCGTAGTCTGGCGTGAAGATCCAGGATTCTCCCAAGGACCCTCCAGAAGTAGGACGACCAGAGCTAGAGTCCCTTTGCCAGAGTGCAGGACTCGAGGAACAACGGAAGTCCAACTGGTATCAAAGATCCATGGTGGTGCTGTTTACCGAGCGCTGAAACCGCGAAGTGCAGCTGACCTGAAAAGAGTCTGTAGCTGCCGCCGACCACCAAATTGCTGCCGCAGGAGTCCCCCAGACGTCCTCCCTCTTGTCCCCACAACTGAGGTCCCGGAACCCAGGATCTGCATCGCTGCAACCAGACAGAAGCCAGCTGGACCACTCTTTTTGCTAGAGTTGATTTCAGCTCTACCTTTCACAAGATTAACAGTTTGTGACCCTACAGTGATTTTTCTTAAACAAAACTCTCTAACTTTGTGCAAGAGTAAGTGCCTCAGCTCCATAGACTGTGCTCTAATTGACTTTGACTGTCATGGCTCCCTGCAGACTCTTCTAGTCCATTTGACTTTGATATTTACTGTCCCTCATAGGTGATAACGTGGGTTTTAACTATTATTGCTGGGAATGGTTTTTATCTAGACTTCATTGGAAGATTTAAAGTGCTCACATGCTTTGAGAACCTGTTTAACTTTTTTTCCTTCCCATAACCTTTCCTTTCTACAAACCTCTGAATTTACAATGTGTACTAGTGATTTATAAATGCCATTATTGTCCTTGTTAGTGAAGTCACCTCATGGTGTAGGAAGTGTGTAAGAAGCATCTCTAAAGAGTATCTGCTAGCTTTGTGTTGATTCTGGAAAAAGTATTTTA